>NC_087153.1:24689010-24694010 GCF_035594125.1 Scylla paramamosain | reverse complement strand
GAGAGAGAGAGAGAGAGAGAGAGAGAGAGAGAGAATGATGCAGATAATCATAAAAAACTCATGGGTAAACAAGTTAACAGACAAATGGTATAATTAAAAACTGATAGATTGATAGATACCCATGATATGCACACCCATCCAATCACTGATCCACCCATCCACCTATGCTCCCTATTCCCTACCCCACGCACATACATTGGCCAAGCAGATGACGGTGTAGTAGATCCTTTTTTAATACGTAGTTACGTATCATTACATAACAGTGCGTGTATTTAATCATTGCCTTTAAATTACACACAGCGACATCATTAAAAACAGACTACCTAATTATTATCGCCATTTATTCCAAAACGACCTTGCATTTTTCACTTCATCTGTCGGTGTGTCTTATCATCTTGTTGGTCTGTCTGTCAGTCTGTCTTTCTATTTGTCTTTCCTTTTTTTTTTCCCCCTTTACCTCTCTGTCTTCCTACCTATTTGCTTCTCTATACGTCTTTTTTTTTTTTTTTCTATGTTCGGCCTTATCTATCTGTTTCTGTTTGTTCATCTTATCATCTGCCTGTCTTCATATTTCTCCGTCTTTCTATGTGTGTCTTTGTCTTCGTCTTTCTATCTGTCTTACTTTTTATCTATACATTTCACAGTCTGTCTGCCTTCTGTTTTCTCGTTATTCTGTTTTGCTTGGGTTTCTCTTTGTTAGTCTTTCACCTTTTCTGTCTATTCATCCTTCTGCCTATCTGACTTCTCTATTTGTCTTTCACTTTGTTTTGTTTTCATCAGTGTTTTCTGTCTGTCCAGTCTCGTAATTATTAGCCCGTATGTTTTCCTCCTTATTTGTCCATGTCTGGCTTTCCGTCTATATATAGCTACGTACTCTATATCATAAGTATATTAATTTTATTCTTTGCAAGAAAACAACGAAAGTGCATTATTCTGAAGAATATGGTAGACAGCACTATTACAAGATCCAACCAGTGTTTAAGTCCTTCACTATAATAATAATGATAATCATAATCGTTATTAATTAATTTTGTAAGCATTTTAGATTTATTTATTGTCATTAAAAGTCCGGAATGAGTGTAATTTCCATAGATAACAAAGTTATCACAGTAATCATTCTCTTGTTTCATCATTATTTAACTATTTATTCATCTTTGATGAAGGACAACAGCAAAAAAAGTCGGAAGAAAGCCTCACTGAAGATGCCATTTACTATGGAGGTCAATCCGAACCATAATATTATCAGATGAAATAGTTATCATCCGTTTACCACATCATTATCATCATTATTTTACAGTCATCACACAGTCATCATACAGTTATGCGGCTACAATGCAATCATCAAACACCCATCAATCAGTCACCATAGAGTTTATGTGGTTATCGTACAGATATAATACAGCCATCAGTCAGTCATTATACAGATATGCGGTTGTCATGCAGTTTTTCATATTTGCACAGTTATCATACAACTATCATAGAATTGTCATAAAGAGGCGCACAACACATTATCGCAGTGCACATGGGTCGGAAAGAGAACGCGGCAGTTACCACAGCACATGCAGTAGAAATTTAGCATATGTATTCATAATAGTTACATAATACTTAATTGGAACATCCACGCGAACCTGATACGATCGGTAGAAAAATCATCAAGCTTAACTTTCTGTAAAGTGTTTGTTTTATGAGATACGGCATTCTGCTGAGAGAGAGAGAGAGAGAAAGAGAGAGAGAGAGAGAGAGAGAGAGAGAGAGAGAGAGAGAGAGAGAGAGAGAGAGAGAGAGAGAGAGAGAGAGAGAGAGAGTAATAGATTAGTTAATTTGGAGATAATACGTTGGGAAAATAAATGAAAAATTGCCAAAGCCATTAGGAATATTGTGTAAAATGAAACATTTGTTATCCATTGATTAGTTACCAATTACTGTACATATTATTATTCTATTCGTATCTCCACTGTTGTAATGTTGCCTGCGGTATAACAACAAATACCACACTTAATCCCTTGGTTTTGATTCATAAAAGAATTGTATGTGCAATGAGTAATGTTGGGAATTATGAACACACTGCTTATTTATATAAAAAACCTAAAAATATAAAAAAAATTCGATATATATATATATATATATATATAATATATATATATATATATATATATATATATATATATATATATATATATATATATATATATATATATATATATATATATATATATATATATATATACATATATATTGCAATGTCTAAAATTTATACATAATCAGCTTTACACACAAAAATGTTATTTGCTTTCAGACAGCCCCAGACACATACAACATAAACACCACAGACACAACCTCAGGCCGGTTTTACTACACAGTGAAATACAGAAACACTTCGTAATTTATGATGCATGTATACAGTATGATGCCCTACCCACAAACTTAAAAGAAATTCAAAACAAAGACACTTCTACGAAAAATTTAAAACCGTTATTTATAGATGACTACTAAGTGTTGAATAAACCATAACTAAGTAGACCAATGTATGAATATGCAAATATGTATGTATATGTATGCAGATTATATATGAATGAGCATATATATGTATATGTAACTGTGAATGTATGAATCTGCTAATGAGAGGAAGAAAGGAAGTGCAAGAGTGAATGCTCATTTCATTAGTGTAAAATAAGGAGAGAAGATGACATCCTACCTCCATGGCGTAAACACATATGAGTAGATATTGTTACGTATAAAATTGATGACATAATAATCTTTAAGTAATTATAATAATATACATTTACTTAATGGTAAGGTTATATATATATATATATATATATATATATATATATATATATATATATATATATATATATATATATATATATATATATATATATATATATATATATATATATATATATATATATATATATATATATATATACTTCCACGCCCCAACCCCACTGCATTGGAAAGGCTCTTGTTGTTTTTTGAGGGTATTTTTACTATTCTAGTGACATACTAACAACACTTCTGCACTATTAACGAGAAAAACGCTCTTAAGAATTCAGCTTATCATCTCTGAGGGCTTTGAAAATAGTCTTAGTGAGAGAGCACAAAGTGCCTAAGTAAAGCCAGTTGTACGAGTATATACGCTGAATTTAGCTGAGTACTAACTAATAGCATGTGGTTTCTTGCACTATTCAGACACTAACGATGTGAAATGTTGAGCAGTGAAAGGAGTGTGGTAATCTCTCTCTCTCTCTCTCTCTCTCTCTCTCTCTCTCTCTCTCTCTCTCTCTCTCTCTCTCTCTCTCTCTCTCTCTCTCTCTCTCTTTCTCTCTCTCTCTCTCTCTCTCTCTCTCTCTCTCTTCCCTTTCTTTTCTTTCTTCTTTTTATCGATATTTATGTATAAAACTGCCCTATTCTTTATCCGCCATCCACTCTTCCCTCTACCTTCTTCCTCTTCTTCCTATTCTTCCTTTCATTTTCTCTTCTTCCTTCGCCTTCTTTTTCTCCTCCTCCTCCTCCTCCGACCCCCTTTCTCCTATTTCAGCATCATCATCTTTTTCTTCTCCTTCTTCTTCTTCTTCTCCTTCTTTTTCTTCTTTTTCTTCTTCCGCAATCAGAATATGAATAAGCAGTACCACCACCAGAAGGGGACGTAGCATCACCATCAGAGCAAAGAAAAGGAGAAGCACCATGGCCACGAGAGGAAAAAGAAGCACCACCACCACCATCAGAGGGAGAAGAAGAAGAAACATTATCACTAACGCCATCAGAGTAAGAAGAAACAGCACCTCCGCCATTAAAGGGAGAAGCAGCGCCACCGCCATCAGAGGAAGAAGAAGCAGCACCAGTGCCATTAGAGGAAGAAGAAGCACCACCACCACCACCGCCATCCGAGGAAGAAGTAGCAGAAGAGCCATCAAAAAAAGAAGAAGCACCAGCACCACCACCATCAGAGGAAGAAGAAGAAAAGGCACCGCCATCAGAGGAAGAAGAAAAAGCAGCACCGCCATAAGAGGAAGAACAAGAAGCACCACCACCATCATTACAGGAAGAAGAAGCAGCACTACCATCACAAAAGAAAGAAGAAGGAGAACAACAACAACAACAACAACAACAACAACAACAACAACAAGCACCACCACCATCAGAGAGAGAGAAGAAGCCCCACCACCATCAGAAGAAAACCAGCATCACCAACAGAGGAAAAAGAAGCACCATCAGAAGAAGAAAAAGAAGAAGAAGAAGAAGAAGAAGAAGAAGAAGAACCACCAGCAGAAGAAAAAGAAAAAAAAAAGGAGCGGAAGCACCACCACTACCATCAGATGAAGAAGAACAAGAAGCAGCACACCACAAGAAGAAGAAGCATCAAGACCATCAGAGGAAGAAGAAGAAGTAACACCACCATCGGAGGAAGAAAGAGCAGTACCATCACTATCTATGGAAGAAGAAGTACCACTGCCATCAGAGAAGGAAGAAGCACCAGCACCGCCATCAAAAGAAGAAAAAGAAATACCACCACTAACATCAGAAGAAGAAGCACCACCAATATTAAAGGAAGAAGAAAAAGAAACATCACCACCATCAGAGGAAGAAGAAAAAGCAGCACCACAATCAGAAGAAGAAACAGCAGTGTTAGACGAAGACGAAAAAGAAGAAGAAGAAGAAGAAGAAGAAGAAGAAGAAGAAGAAGAAAAGCAGCACTACCTCCATCAGAAGAAGAAGAAGCAGCAGCAGCGCCACTATCAAATTAAGAAGAAGTACCACTGCCATCAGAAGAAGGAGCAGCAGCACTACCGCCATCAGAGGAAGAAGAAAAAGCACCACCACCGCCACTACCACCACCATCACAGGAAGAAGCAGCAGCAGTACCATCACCGTCAGAGGGGAAAAAAGCACCACCAACATCAAATGAAGAAGAACAAGAAGAAAAAAAAAAGAAGAAGCACGACCATCAGAGGAAGAAGAAGCACCACCACCGCCAGCACTGAAAGAAGCACTACAAC
>NC_087153.1:24681510-24686510 GCF_035594125.1 Scylla paramamosain | reverse complement strand
AATTAATTGATATTATGTTGATGTGTACGAATAAAAGACAAGATGACGAGAGTTCTTGATTTAAAGGATGACGGTTGATTGTACTCTCTCTCTCTCTCTCTCTCTCTCTCTCTCTCTCTCTCTCTCTGAAGCGATATAATTTATATCTGAGCAGCGTCTCTCACGGCTGACTGTGATTGAGCAAAACTGAGTGAGAGACCAAGACTGACTGCCCGTGACTGAGTGACTGAGTGTCTGCGTCTCTGACTGGGACTGAACTCGAACTGATCTGAACTGCCTGAACTGGCTATCTGCAGGCTGTATTTATCTGAGCTAAGGACTGGAAGTGGGTGTGAAATTTCCTTGAGATGTAGAGAAAGGGGGACGAACGCAGGTGTTATCCCTAAGGACCTGAAGTGGGTGAGAAGACCCTTCGAGGTTAAGAAAGGAGGAGAAATGACCAGGAGGGAACACGAACATATGTACGCAGGTATTATCGAAGGACTAAAAGTGGGTGTGAAATTCCCTTGAGAGGTGGAAAAAAGGACTGACCGGCCATGGTACACGTGTGATGAATATACAAAATAATGAAATTTACATATTTATAGTAAAAGTAATCGTTGAGACTGATACAGTAGCATTCCGAGGATTAAAAATAATTTGGTAACGTTACCCTTATTTTGTTTACAGGCAGTAATATCTCTTCGGAGTAATGAATTTATAGGCACAGTTCGTTTTTTTTTAACAAAAAAAAAAAGGGGGGATGGGTGCAGCTAGGAGGAAGAACAATTCGCCTTCACACAAAACAAACAAATTTGATTCAGTTACTATTAATCCACATAATTCACAATTCACATGAACTTAAGGGAATAAGAACAGAGAGAACTTAAAATCCAAAATTTCTCCACACACTTTCATCTAACTGGTAAGCAATCCTGCCTGCTAAAACCCCAATTTTATGCCCCCCCCCCCTCTCCGGCCCAAAAGAAACGGTGAGTTGGTCCACAGACGGTCGCTCAACAATCTACTCATCCTGATACCATGATATCATAGTCATATGAGAGTTGCTTCCTCCCCCCAACCAAATGCCACAGGTAAACGGTATGGTCTACTGACTGGCCATCACTTCCGGCGCAGCATTACCTTACACGCCATTTTATGTCCCTTGATGGCAGACGAACCAGGTCCCAGACAGACTTCTAATCGCACTCGACTACTTAATGCAAACTGGGCTTTAAAAGGCGTTACTTCCCTAAACACTACCCTTTAACATAGTCCAGAGAAATGCTCTCATCTAAAACATTACGTCCTGTGATTACGTCACGAGGCACGGCGGGCCTGTCTCCCCACCTCAACCCAAGGATGCCAACAAATACATCATTATTTCACTTATAATTATTTTATCACACTTCACTTCACCCTTAAATTATTGTCACTGTCTTCCGTAACACATATGTAGTGACAAACTATTACAACTTTGAATTCGAGGCATTTTACCTTTAAGACAGAGGGGAGGTGAGCAGGGACTGGCATCACTAAGCACGGCGGGGCTTTCACTGCAGCGTGGCTAGGGCTGAGCGGGATCCGAGTACTTGACCCGAATCCCACGGATCCAAGAGCTGACGGATCCAATTACCGACGCTGGTACTCGAATCCACTGAAACGAATACCACTCTCTGAGACGAATACTCATACGATTACTCGGGATTTTCCCCCCCCCTTTAGCTTCGATATTCAATATGATCGTTATTTGTACTCACCATCGTATTTATATCGAGCTCGATATTACCATTGATGAGTATACAGTTTTAGTCATACGTATGAAAAATATCTTGGCTAGCGACGTATAGCAGAAATTTAGTGTTGCCATGCGCGTCTTTTTTACGTACGCAGATTGGCTGGGCATATGTGACGTTAGAGCTTAGCCGGCAAAAGTTATGTATACTACCACACATCCCCACTCGCGCCAGTAGTTGCAGACAGTTGGCATAGTAGTTATCTCTACATGAAAATTCAATGAATATTCTAAAATAAATACATCTGTAATATACCATGATACCTTATCTACCAGACTGCGAATAAATATTCCATTTAACGGTCTTTTATCCATTATTATCCCATTTATCCATTATTATCCAATTAGTGAAATCAATCAAGGAATGTAGAAAAATTTAGTGGCAGGGGCAAAAATAATCCCTAAGGTTGTTTTTAATAATTTCCCTTTTGAGTAATTGATATCTGTGTTCTCGCCTAATCAGTTGAAATATTAATTTTATACTCCTTAACCAAATGAGCTATTAGATATACGCGTCAGCGGGTCATTTAAAACACATTGTTAAAAGACAAGAAGGGAGGCATTACATCCTTATTCTCTTTTTTTTTTTTTTATGCAAGAGGGACAAAGGCAACAAAATTCATAAATTTATATAAATAGCCCACTAAGATGCCAGCCCCCAAAAGGAAAAGAGTCAAATGTGTTAACCAAAAGCCTTAATTGATTAATTAATCAGGTGCATGTAGGGGCAGGCTGTGATTGCTCCCTTAGGGAGGTCACAGCTGGGTCGTAGATAAGTTCACTACTATACGGCATGGTCCAGTACTTTTGAGGCCTCCCTGAGAGCTATCGTTTCGGCAGGTATCTACTGTCTCCTGTCTTCCTTAATCCCTCCTCTCACCGCCCTTTCTTCCCCTCGGAAGCTTTCATCTTGATGACAAGTAAATCCTGTAAATTTGAAACATTTATTTATGGTCTGTTACATGTTACATTTTAGTACACATTGGTAACAATAGTAAGCCTAACCTTACGTTTTTTAGTGAAGAACAAGTGAGCTGCCAAGAGAATCACTTTTTTTTTTTTTATTGTTGAGGGAGTGGCGGGGATGGGAGTACCATCATCCCATCTAATCTCTCTACGTGCCCATCTCAAATGAATCCATTCCACAGCACTCACTCTAAACTGTTGTGTCACACTTTGTGGTAAAGCCACTGATGTTGATGTTACCAAACAGTACCTCACATCTCTCTCTTCTTTCTACAGTATGTTTCCATAGCTCCATAATAGTATAACAAATATTTACTTTTTATACAGTAGTAGGGTTTAGTGAGGCTCCAGCTCTCCGAGACTTATGTTGAGACTGGTGAAATGCACTGGTTATCTGTATATTTTTCTTTTCATTTAGAGTGGGAGATTACTCTTCATTACATTGTTTTCATTTCCCAATAGCACTATCTCCTTTACCTATCTTTCTCATGATTCCTTTTTCATGGTCTAGGTTTTCTTTTTCTTTTTTTTATGCCGTAAATAAATACTGTATATTCCTAAACTTATTCTGTAACTTCATTCTCGATTATAATTTCTTTGGTATAAAACTGTTGAACACTTTTGTTGTCATCCTTAACTTTATCTTCTTCTCTGTATAACTGTAAGATTATCTCCCGAAGCTCATCTGTGGGTTTGCTTAGCAGTGTCATAATAGCATCCCTAAATTAATGGTAGCACCGTGAATCTTGTATTTCCCTCGTGTAATCTCTTATTAATTAATTCTTGCCACAGTGCCCGACGTTATTTTGATAACCGAGAAAACCCTATCATTGCTTGCTTGCTTAATAATTACCAGGCTTAGTCACAAACCTGGGTCATAAGTCATAAGTAATGGCATTGGGCCTCACCTGGTTGGCTACCCCCATGCGAATTGAATGGTCATATTTAGAAATCGTACTTTGGCCTAAATCGGGCACCGGTCGTTTTCCCTTCCGGACATTTCCCCCTCCTTACATTCTCTCCCCTGACAGATTCCTCCCTGGACATATTCCCCCTTAGACAATTTCCCCTGTGGACATTTCCCCCCACTGACCGAAACTTGCTGTATTTGACATTTCTGTGTTATGATGCAAAACACTGATCGCAAATATTACTGATGCAAAACATTGATTGGAACTTATCGAAAATATTACTGTATTTGATAGATCTGTATTATGAAAAAAAAAAAAAAACTGTCCGAAACTATGGCTAGACTTGAAATAAGTTTTTAATGGTTAACGGTTGAGTTCGCGTCTCGTAATCATGGCAAAGGATATTGTACTCTGAGAATGAGGCCTTGGGCCCACTTAGGTGGCGCTAGTTTTCAGTACAGTCCACATACTACAACATGGGAGTAATCAAAAGTAGTAGGGGTGGAGACAAGATTTGCTGCGATGGCTATATGTTCATGAAAAAGAAACGAAAACACAAATTCGATACGAGTGTAATGAACTAAAAACTAGACCACGTAAAGGTACATTAACAACAAGTTTAATAGTCGATGATGTACTCGTAAAAGTCACTGTGCCCCATAGCCATGAAGCTGAGTGTTTTGGTGTTGAACCAGAGGGAGTTAGAAGCACTATTCGTGAAAAAGGCTAAAACAACATGAGAAAGTACAACTTGTATGCTAGTCACAACTGCCGTGGTCCGAGATATTGCAAGGAATTGGAATATAAAGGCTACTGGAAAACTCACTAACATTTTCATATTATATCGTTTGGGACTGCCTATTTCCCTCAGAAAATTATCTGTTTTCATAACATTTTACATATCTACCATTCACATTGCTCAATTATGCATGTGATCCGCCGACAGGCGTGATGCTTGATACAGAAGCCAGTCAGAGGGTAGGGGCAGTTTGGAGGCGGAGCGTAAGTGGTGGACGTTGGTATTTTTCAATAGGCTAACCGTCTCCTTCCGGTGCCTCACGTCTCTTGGCCTACTTTCCCTTTCAAATCCTTCTATGCCTTCTCCTTACTATCATTACCATTAATCCCTCTTTGACCCAGGCTGCCTTTCCAGGTTTTATGGTCGTCTTCCTGTTGTGTACTACATGGGTCCTGTGTCCATGCTTGTGTTTTCTCGGCTCTCTCGATATCAAGTGCTAATTACCTTCCCTTTCTGGATAGTATGGCTGCTTGTTATTCTCCTTACTTCATTCATCTTCTCCATTTCTTCTTTTTCCTTACTTATTCGATATTCTCTTCTTTCTTCTTCC
>NC_087153.1:24649010-24676510 GCF_035594125.1 Scylla paramamosain | reverse complement strand
CGTCCTCATCTTGAATACAATATAGTTTTGGTCACCCTACTACAAAAAAGATATTGAAAAATTGTAGAAAAAAAAAAAAAAGGAGAACGGTGAGTAATAAAAATCATCGCAATAAACCCAACGAGGAACATCTTAAAGAGCTAAATCTATTCTCCCTATCTAAACGCAGACTAAGAGGGGGATCTCATAATGCTTTACAAAATTTTTAAGGGTTTCACTAATATGAGACCCGAACTCTTCCTCACATTCAACCAGTCTTATGTTAAAAGAAACAATGGATTCAAAATAATAGAAGAGCGATTTCAAACGACTGAAGCCAAACATTTTTTTTCAAACATGTCATGAATATCTGAAATAATCTTTTACCAAGCGTCGTTAACTAAGGTACTGTTGATTCATTTAAAACCCCTTCGAGAAGTATCTAAAAACGGTTGTCATTGTTCATATCTGAATAACGAACAACTTCACTCCTTACTCTCTGTCATCTGATGGGTGTACATTTCACTAAGGAAGGGCAAGAATTATTATATAACAAAGATAAAATATGTGATTAAAGAGATCTTAGTGATGGCTTGTTCCTCGGCGACTTACTGCTGACCCCGTCAAAATAATGGTAAGAGGAATCGAGTCCTTGCAGAGCAACTCACCCGTCACTATTAATTAAATGTATTACAGTGAACCAAGATCTTAAGGTAGAGGAAGCGCCTCTTCAGATGACAAAATTATTAGGATTTTATGTAGTAGAAGTAGACCTCATTTATTTTTCCTTTCAAATTCCATGTTTTTCTTTTTTCTATACAGCATGGTAACATTTCCTTTCTTCGGCCAGCTTCGGCAGGAAGGATGGTAAGGAGCCTGCTTTTGTGCTATCCTGTCTCTCTCAATAATAGAATAGTATAGTTACCCGAACAACGTAGTAAGGACCTCACAGTCTGTTGCTGTTTGGACTTCCTTTGTATTCCTTTGTATTCCTCCTCCCAGTAAGACAGGGAACATAAGGAATTAAGCGTCAACAGCCTCTTACGACATACAATCGTTTCGAAATTTTTAAGAAATTAAAACATGAATCGGAGGTGGTGACTCGATTGTTCGTGATCAGTTAGTAGAATTTTGCTCTCATGCCCCAGGCCGTCGTAAGAGGCACTGTTTTTCCCGGAAGAACCCTGGATGGTATAATGTTGCTTTTGATGACGTCACCAAAGACGTAAACCAAAACAGCTTGTTCCTCATCTATGTGGGGACAAATGACCAACAGAGGACGAGATCAGAGGCCTTTCTTACGAAGTACTGTGAGTAGCATACAAGATATATAAATAAAAATCTAGAAATATAATTTCTGGTATCCTTCCTGGAATAAATACGGTCAAAACATTCTACAAGGGATACTGCACAATCTCTCGAGTCATAAATCTTTGCACTCATGAATCTTTGCAGAGAGAAAGGTGCACAGTTTGTAAATATCTGGAACATTTTCTACAACCAAAGAAACTTTTATTAGGAATGACGGATTACATTTAAGATCAAAAGGGTCATCGAGACTAGGACGCCTCTTTCACGATGTGGTGAATGCCTGCAATTAAAAAAATATGAAAATGAATAAATAAATAAATACACAAGTCGACAGGAACTACTATCAGCGACAGAGTAATAGGTAATAATGATAGTGCCGCATCTGTCAGCAATTCTAAAGTTTTGCTATGTCAATATGTGCAGTTTAAGAATAATATTTCAGTATTTAGAAGAAATCGTGTATATGGAGGAACACGATGTCATCGGCATGACGGAATCCTGGATTAATGCATCAAACAGGGTTTTTTTTTTTTTTTAGCTGAACTTGCATTTTCAGGATACACTTTGCCCAGCTGCAAAAAAAAAAAATAAAAAATAAAAAAAAAAGGTATCCGACTATTTATCTCCAAATTTAGTAAATTAAGAAATATTCTACTCAACTGTGACTGGAATGCAATCTTACAAATCATTAACATTAACGAAGTATGGAAGACATTCACTTCTAACCTTAACATCGAAACTGAAACTCTTGAAGAGTCTGTTCCACTGAGTAACAGGCATTCAATCCCTAATAATAAACCGAAATGGTGGAACACGATCTCTGCCAACAAAAACGCGTGTATCACAAATATAAACTAACTAAAAATAACGATGACAAAGCAGAACACGATTGATTGGGGCGTAATACTAAAAACCTTAGAAAAGAGAGTGAGAAAAACTATGAACTTTACATTGCCACTTCATGTAAATCAAATCCTAAAAAAATATTTACCCACATTAAAAAGAGAGAGATAGAGAGAAAAAAAAAACTATATATATATATATATATATATATATATATATATATATATATATATATATATATATATATATATATATATATATATATATATATATATATAGGTGGAGGAGGCAGTAGACACCTGCCGAAACGATAATTACTCCCAGTGAGGTCTAAAGCACTGTTCAGGGGGTGCTGCGAACTTATCATTAAACCCAGCTGTGACCTCACTGAACGTTTCCCTTTGTGTCTCACAACACAAGGGGGCAGTCACAGCCTGCCCTCTAAAGACAACTCTCTTCCTCCACACAAAACTACAAGCACCTAATAACACACACACCCTTCACTCAAAAATTTTAAAATCATGGCGACTCCTACACCAGCCTCGGAGTCCCCATCTGGGGAGGGGACCATAAATGTCCCCAGGTCGGACTGCCTTTCCGTCGACGACCCTAAGTGTCTTGACACCCCCCTCAACTTTTTCTTCATTAACTTCTGCAACATTCGCGGTCTAAGATCTAATTTTCAATCTGTAGAACACCATCTCTCCTCTTCTAAACCTCATCTTCTTTTCCTCACTGAAACTCAGGTGTCTGAGGCAACTGAAAGTAGCCCCTTTTCTGTTCCCTCCTACTTTCTCTATCCTCGTTTTCGATCCAAAGCTGGATGCTGCGTTTATGTGCGCAATGAATTAACCTGCTCTCGTGCCCACGCTCTTGAATCTTCCGAGTTTTCCACCATCTGGCTACGACTTCAGAGTCATTCTCATACTAAATTTATCTGTGCTGTATACCTCTCTCCTAACTCCCCTGACTATAAGAAATTCTTTGACTACTTAACTTCCAAAGTGGAGCACATTCCGACCCTCTTCCCTTTTGCAGAGATCTCCATTCTTGGAGACTTCAATGTTCACCACCAGCTTTGGCTTTCCTCTCCCTTCACTGACCATCCTGGTTAACTAGCCTACAACTTTGCTATCCTCCATGACCTAGAGCAATTGGTGCAACACCCTACTCGTATTCCTGACCGTCTTGGAGATACGCCCAACATTCTTGACCTTTTCCTGACCTCTAATCCTTCTGCTTATGCTGTCACCCTTTCTTCGCCGTTGGGCTCCTCCGATCACAGTCTCATATCTTTATCTTGTCGTATCACTCCAATCCCTCCTCAGGATCCCCCTAAGCGAAGTTTTGCCTCTGCTAGTTGGGGGGACCTGAGGAGGTATTTTGCTGATTTTCCATGGAATGACTACTGCTTCCGTGTCAGAGACCCGTCTTTGTGTGCTGAGCGCATAACAGAGGTGATAGTGTCTGGCATGGAGGCGTACATTCCTCACTCTTTTTCTCGTCCTAAACCTTCTAAACCTTGGTTTGACACAGCTTGTTCTCCTGCTATACATGATAGAGAGGTGGCCCACAAAAGGTACTTAAGCCTTCCTTCACCAGAATCTCATGCACTTTATATTTCTGCCCGGAACCATGCCAAGTCTGTTCTTCAACTAGCCAAAAACTCCTTCATTAACAGAAAATGTCAAAACCTTTCAAGATCTAACTCCCCTCGTGACTTCTGGCATCTAGCCAAAAATACCTCCAATAACTTTGCTTCTTCTTCTTTCCCTCCTCTACTTCAACCAGATGGCACCACTGCTATCACATCTATTTCTAAAGCTGAACTCTTTGCTCAAACCTTTGCTAAAAACTCTACCTTGGATGATTCTGGGCTTGTTCCTCCCTCTCCTCCACCCTCTGACTACTTCATGCCACGTATTAAAATTCTTTGCAATGATGTTTTCCATGCCCTCGCTGGCCTAAACCCTCGGAAGGCTTATGGACCTGATGGGGTCCCACCTATTGTTCTCCGAAACTGTGCCTCCGTGCTTCAACCTTGCCTAGTCAAACTCTTTCAGCTCTGTCTGTCAACATCTACCTTTCCTTTGCCTACATTCAACCTGTTCCTAAAAAGGGTGACCGCTCTAATCCCTCAAACTACCGTCCTATTGCTTTAATTTCCTGCTTATCTAAAGTTTTTGAATCTATCCTCAACAGGAAGATTCTTAAACATCTATCACTTCACAACCTTCTATCTGATCGCCAGTATGGGTTCCGTCAATGCTGCTCTACTGGTGATCTTCTGGCTTTCTTTACTGAGTCTTGGTCATCCTCTTTTAGACACTTTGGTGAAACTTTTGCTGTTGCCTTGGACATATCAAAAGCCTTTGATACAGTCTGGCACAAAGCTTCGATTTCCAAACTACCCTCCTACGGTTTCTATCCTTCTCTCTGTAACTTCATCTCAAGTTTCCTTTCTGACCGTTCTATTGCTGCTGTGGTAGACGATCACTGTTCTTCTCCTAAATCTATTAACAGTGGTGTTCCTCAGGGTTCTGTCCTGTCACCCACTCTCTTCTTATTATTCATTAATGATCTTCTAAACCAAACTTCTTGTCCTATCCACTCCTACGCTGATAATACCACCCTGCACTTTTCCACGTCTTTTCATAGACGTCCAACCCTTCAGGAGGTAAACATATCACGCAGGGAAGCCACAGAACGCCTGACTTCTGATCTTTCTAAAATTTCTGATTGGGGCAGAGCAAACTTGGTATTGTTCAATGCCTCAAAAACTCAATTCCTCCATCTATCAACTCGACACAACCTTCCAGACAACTATCCCCTCTTCTTCAATGACACTCAACTGTCCCCCTCTTCTACACTGAACATCCTTGGTCTGTCCTTTACTTATAATCTGAACTGGAAACTTCACATCTCATCTCTAGCTAAAACAGCTTCTTTGAAGTTAGGTGTTCTGAGACGTCTCCGCCAGTTTTTCTCACGCCCCCAGCTGCTAACTCTGTACAAGGGCCTTATCCGTCCATGTATGGAGTATGCTTCATATGTCTCGGGGGGTTCCACTCATACTGCTCTTCTAGACAGGGTGGAATCAAAAGCTTTTTGTCTCATCAACTCCTCTCCTCTAACTGACTGTCTTCAGCCCCTCTCTCACCGCCGCAATGTTGCATATCTAGCTGTCTTCTACCGCTATTTTCATGCCAACTGCTCTTCTGATCTTGCTAACTGCATGCCTCCCCTCCTTCCGCGGCCTCGCTGCACAAGACCTTCTTCTTTCTCTCACCCCTATTCTGTCCACCTCTCTAACGCAAGAGTTAACCAGTATTCTCAATCATTCATCCCTTTCTCTGGTAAACTCTGGAACTCCCTGCCTGCTTCGGTATTTCCACCTTCCTATGACTTGAATTCCTTCAAGAGGGAGGTTTCAAGACACTTATCCACCAATTTTTTACCACTGCTTTGACCCTTTTATGGGAATGGCATTTCAGTGGGCATTTTTTTATTAGATTTTTGTTGCCCTTGGCCAGTATCCTTCCTACATAAAAAAAAAAAAGTGTCTTGACACCCCCCTCAACTTTTTCTTCATTAACTTCTGCAACATTCGCGGTCTAAGATCTATTTTTCAATCTGTAGAACACCACCTCTCCTCTTCTAAACCTCATCTTCTTTTCCTCACTGAAACTCAGGTGTCTGAGGCAACTGACAGTACCCCCTTTTCTGTTCCCTCCTACTTTCTCTATCCTCTTTTACGATTCAAAGCTGGGTGCTGCGTTTATGTGCGCAACGACTTAACCTGCGCCCGTGCCCACGCTCTTGAATCTTCCGAGTTTTCCACCATCTGGCTACGACTACAGAGTCACTCTCATACTAAATTTATCTGTGCTGTATACCTCTCACCTAACTCCTCTGACTACAAGAAATTCTTTGACTACTTAACTTACAAAGTGTTGCACATTCTGACCCTCTTCTTTTTTGCAGAGATCTCCATTCTTGGAGACTTCAATGTTCACCACCAGCTTTGGCTTTCCTCTCCCTTCACTGGCCATCCTGGTGAAGTAGCCTACAACTTTGCTATCCTCCATGACCTAGAGCAATTGGTGCAACACCCTACTCGTATTCCTGACTGTCTTGGAGATACGCCCAACATTCTTGACCTTTTCCTGACCTCTAATCCTTCTGCTTATGCTGTCACCCTTTCTTCTCTGTTGGGCTCCTCCGATCACAATCTCATATCTTTATCTTGTCCTATCTCTCCAATACCTCCTCAGGATCCCCCTAAGCGAAGGTGCCTCTGGCGTTTTGCCTCTGCTAGTTGGGGGGACCTGAGGAGGTATTTTGCTAATTTTCCTTGGAATGACTACTACTACTACTACTGTCCTTTACTTATAATCTGAACTGGAAACTTCACATCTCATCTTTAGCTAAAACAGCTTCTATGAAGTTAGGTGTTCTGAGACGTCTCCGCCAGTTTTTCTCATCCACCCCCCCAGCTGCTAACTCTGTACAAGGGCCTTATCCGTCCATGTATGGAGTATACTTCACATATCTGGGGGGGTTCCACTCATACTGCTCTTCTAGACAGGGTGGAATCAAAAGCTTTTCGTCTCATCAACTCCTCTCCTCTAATCGACTGTCTTCAGCCTCTCTCTCACCGCCGCAATGTTGCATATCTAGCTGTCTTCCACCGCTATTTTCATGCTAACTGCTCTTCTGATCTTGTTAACTGTATGCCTCCCCTCCTTCCGTGGCCTCGCTGCACAAGACTTTCTTCTTTCTCTCACCCCTATTCTGTCCACCTCTCTAACGCAAGAGTTAACCAGTATTTTCAATCATTCATCCCTTTCTCTGGTAAACTCTGGAACTTCCTGCCTGCTTCTGTATTTCCACCTTCCTATGACTTGAATTCCTTTAAGAGGGAGGTTTCAAGACACATATCCATCAATTTTTGACCACTGCTTTGACCCTTTTATGGGACTGGCATTTCAGTGGGTATTTTTTTTATTAGATTTTTGTTGCCCTTGGCCAGTGTCCTTCCTACATAAAAAAAAAAGATAAATAAATAAATAAAAAATAACTTGAATGTAAGTAACAATGACCTCATATATTTTATAATATTTTATTTACACAAAGTAGTTCAATTAGTTTATTTACACAAATAAATACAATTATTTTATCTTCACAAAGTAGTAAAATACCTTTATTTTCACAAAGTAGTAGAATTTCTTAACATGAAGCAGTACACTTTTTTTTTTATTTACACAGTCTTTTTGCCATGGTACTGCACCTCGTACTTCTTTAGCAGCTTGGGAATAGTTTCGTGTTCCTTGAAAATTTTCTAAATCTGCCACAAAATTAGGATCAAGTGATAACCCTGGTAAAATTATTCTGTTCGAAATACCATCCCTATGGATGCATTCCTCGGGAGAGTATTTTGAAGGGTAAGTCGTTCGTAGATAATTGTGAAGCACAACACATGCCATGATAACCTTTTCAATACTTGATAATTTGAGATTTATTGATGTACAGAAAATTCTAAATCTATAAGCCATTATTCCAAAAACATTTTCAACGACTCTCCGTGCTGTAGATAGTCTATAGTTAAAAATCCTCTTTCTCTGCATTCAAATCCTTTTGAGGCTATGGTTTCATAAAATTGGTCTCATTGGAAATGCTTCATCTCCTACAAAAACAAAAGGCAAATTACAACCAGAATTAACAGTTGGAGCATCATGTAGAAGATCAAGTGTCCCATTTGAGAGCCGTCTTCCAAATTTTGTGTTTTCAATCACCCCTTCAATCTGATACACGTCCATTCGTCCCTATGTCAGCCATAGTGAATTCATAGTTCGTATTAACAGCTGCCAATAAAACAAGGCTGTTGTACCCTTTGTAGTTCCAAAAATATGATCCGGAATCTGGTGGTGGCATGATCCGTATATGTTTGCCATCAACCGCGTCCAGACAGTTCGGGAAATTCAATCTTGACTCGAAGTCTCGTCCAATAATCTGCCACTGACCCACTGACGTAGGAAACTGAAATAAAGAATAACAATGCATTATTCATGCGGAAGGTTGCAATTCTACATTATTGTGCTAAATTGCTTTAGCGTAGGATCCACCATAACATGTGTGTGTGTGTGTGTGTGTGTTCTATTAGTTTAATCTTTGGAATCTTTTTTTTCAGATTGCAGAAGAAGCAGTCGAGACTAAGGGAGATGCTACATGTAGCAATAGCCAGGTTACTGTGAAACGTCGACGTAAAACTTTATCTAAATCCGATCATATATTAGATATCGTGGAAAAAAAAAAATAGACGAATCTGTTAATGATTCTGGTAATGATGCCTTTGGGAACTATGTTGCACGTAGACTACATTCAATGGACCAACGTACTGCATTAATAGCTCGAAAGCTCCTGAATGATGTATTGTTTGAAACAAAGATAGGAAACTTGAATTCCTCATCTACAGTTATATCAACAACACCCCAAGTGCAGCATACAGAAACAGTACCAATCTCTTCGAATACATTTGTTTATAATTATTGTAGCAACAACAGTAGCAACAGCTATGATTCTGATATGTCGCAGTATTTTGCTCATTTCCAACCTTAATATAAATTTACTTCGTTAACTTTAAGCTCTGTCGTTTGTTTTCAATAAACACTTAAAAAATAAACAATTGTTGTAAAGTATTTTCTTACCTTTAGATAGTCCTTCTGGAGAACTCTGTAGAGAACATCACACGTTTCTGGTATGATTTAAGATAAAAGTGCTGGTGGCAATAATAGCTGAAAATTTCAGATCATTAAGTGGCCTGCCTGTTGCTAAATAATGTAAAGTGACACTCAGTCTTTCATGTGGAGTTATGGCCTTTCTCATTAGTGTATCTTTATACTTAATGAAAGGAGTGAGACGCCTCCGTAGATCCATCCATCGTCCATCCTCAAATAATTACGAAAGTCATCTGGCTCTAATTTTAAATCAACAAGCAGGCTGGTATGTGAATGTTGATCTCTTTTTTAACAGCCAGTTCTTTTGTCCACTTTGATCTTTTTTTCTTTAGTGTTACTGCTAAACCAATGACAATCAAATCGTCCTGGTCGAGAGGCATATCTTTCCTTTACAAAAGCGCGAGTCACACAGAGTTGAGGACTGAGGTTTGATGTACGTTTGGTTTGACTATTTGACACCTTTTTTAACCGTTTGACAAGCAGGTTGGACAACCAGGTTTAACAAGCCGTTTGACTGTGTTAAGGGCCCTTAAGACTTTAATCTTGATATTTCTTCTCTCTCTCTCTCTCTCTCTCTCTCTCTCTCTCTCTCTCTCTCTCTCTCTCTCTCTCTCTCTCTCTCTCTCCACATAATCATATAATTTCGAAGGACAATGATAATTTTCAAACTTATTTATGTATTAGGTTTGAAAATTATCCTTCAAAATTATATATATATATATATATATATATATATATATATATATATATATATATATATATATATATATATATATATATATATATATATATATATATGAGAGAGAGAGAGAGAGGAGGATGATGTAAGTTATTACATTTTTGTTTAGTGGTTAGTCAAAGAAACATGAACATATCTCAGGAAATACTCCAGATATGAAAACTGAAGGCATCACTGAAATTCTTATGGAAATTTTCATTATTACAAATATAAGATTAATATTTTACACAGGAAATTTGCGAGAAAAAACGGTACGGACGGTGGTATGCATTTACTATTTCTGGGTCCATACAAATATAAAGGAAAACGCCCCCAAAGAAAGATAATTTATCTATTGATAGTAATTACATGCATTATCTTTGTTTCGTATAGTTCTACACAGCAATATCAAATTCAAAGCTGTATCATAAAAGATTATTGAAAAAAAAAATTGGGAAAGTAGGAAAAATACAAAGTTTTGTAAAAATATTTAGTTGTGCTCATTTCTGCATGGTGCTTATCCATTTGACAGAAAACAAACTTTTTCACTGGGACGCTAATATAATTCCGCATCTTTTGGTATGCTATACATAAATAATGAAACTAAATAATTCTGTGTGCAAAAACGGCTTTTTCATCCATACCCACTCCTTGCAACTGAAAAGAATGAACAAGTATTATCTTCGGAAGTTGGAGCCTGATTGCTGCCTCCCTTAAAAAACCGCTAGGCAAGGCTTCTGTGCCATCTCTTGACCTCCACACTCTGTCAACATATACACTGCACTAAACTTCCTACGCACACAGATAACCTTGAGTTAACGGTCACTACTACTAATTTAGATCTGAGATAAATCGTGTTTGCTGAGGGGCCCCGACAATTATTGTTCAGTTTCGGGATTATAAGTACCAAGGATCAATATTTGCAGAGGGAAACCGTGTATGGCAATCCTAAAGGGAAAGTACACAAATTCAGTGTGTGACAGTGGAGCTGCGGCCTGATTGACTGCTGCCTCCCTAGGAAGCGCCAGGCAAGGCTGCCGCACCAACCCTCATCAACCACTCTGTGCCTCCACTTAAAATATACTCACAACACATTACACAACTATGATACATTTACACTCTCCCCCCTTAAACAAAAGTACGTGTAGAGCTCAACTCTTTCTTACTATCCTCTTAAATAATGTTTATATATATATATATATATATATATATATATATATATATATATATATATATATATATATATATATATATATATATATATATATATATATATATATATACAATACAGCATGGTACCATTTCCTTCTTTTATTCTGGCCAGCTTAGGGAGGAGGGATGGGTGTGTGGAGAAGACAGTTCTTCTGTAATGGCCTCTTTCCCACTATTGGCCAAAATAGTTACCCAAACAGACTTGTAAGGATCGCAAGGTCTGTTGCTGTTTGATTTCTTTTGTATTATATTCCTCTTCCTCCTCCTCCTCCTCCTCCTCCTCCTCCTCCTGTTTCACTTCTTTCTCCTCCTCCCTTCTCCTCCTCCTCCTCTTCTTTCTCCTCCTCTTCTTTCTGCTCCTCCTCCTCCTGATATCCTTATTCCTCCTCCTCCTTCTCCTCCTCCTGATACCCTTCTTCCTCTTCCTCCTCCTCCTGATACCCTTCTTCCTCCTCCTCCTCCTCCTCCTCCTGTTTCACTTCTTTCTCCTCCTCCTCCCTCCTCCTCCTCCTCCTCTTCTTTCTCCTCCTCTTCTTTCTGCTCCTCCTCCTCCTGATATCCTTCTTCCTCCTCCTCCTCCTCCTCCTCCTCCTGATACCCTTCTTCCTCCTCCTCCTCCTCCTCCTGATACCCTTCTTCCTCCTCCTCCTCCTCCTCCACTTCCTCCTCCTCCTCCTCCTCCTCCTCCTCCTCCTCCTCCTCTTCCTCCTCCTCCTCCTTCTCCTCCTCCTCCTCATCATCATCATCATCATCATCATCATCATCATCATCATCATTCTTCTCTTCCTCCTCCTCCTCCAAGCAAGTGAACAGAAGACGTGTTCAAATATTTACTTATCTGAAAGGTGTCTCAGACAGAAAGAAAAATGATAATTCTTATACTCAGTCTCTCTCTCTCTCTCTCTCTCTCTCTCTCTCTCTCTCTCTCTCTCTCTCTGTCTCTCTCTCTCTCTCTCTCTCTCTCTCTCTCTCTCTCTGAATGTTCTACACAGTTACATTGTTTTTTTATTTGACCATTTTTTACAAGTCTTCTGCTACTACTACTACTACTACTACTACTACTACTACTACTACTACTACTACTACTACTACTACCACTGCTACTACTACTACTACTACTATTACTACTACTACTACTACTGCTACTACTACTACTACTACTACTACTACTACTACTACTACCACTACCACGACTTACCCTTACCCTTACCACTACTACTACCACTACCACGACTGCCACACCACTACTATACTACGTCTTTAATGTCCTGTTACTAATATTATTTAGGAGCAAATTTCCATTACAACCTGAAGAGACAGCAGCCTGTGACGGGACTTTAGGCGAGACCAGCATGTCAATGCATACTAAGAGGCTGACAGTGGGACGTTTTGAAACATTTATTCATAGTTTGATAATTAACGCAACAAGGATAGATACAAGTCCATTAGTTGGCTTCTCTCTCTCTCTCTCTCTCTCTCTCTCTCTCTCTCTCTCTCTCTTTTTATATATATATACTCGTATATATATATATATATATATATATATATATATATATATATATATATATATATATATATATATATATATATATATATATATATATATATATATATATATATATATATATATATATATATATATATATATATATATATATATATATATATATATATATATATATATATATATATATATATATATATATATATATATATATATATATATATATATATATATATATATATATATATATATATATATATATATATATATATATATATATATATATATATATATATATATATATATATATATATATATATATATATATATATATATATATATATATATATATATATATATATATATATATATATATATATATATATATATATATATATATATATATATATATATATATATATATATATATATATATATATATATATATATATATATATATATATATATATATATATATATATATATATATATATATATATATATATATATATACATATATATATATATATATATATATATATATATATATATATATATATATATATATATATATATATATATATATATATATATATATATATATATATATATATATATATATAATGAGAGAGAGAGAGAGAGAGAGAGAGAGAGCAGCCAACTAATGGACTTGTATCTATCCTAGATGAATGGGACAATTGATGTCCACCACTTGTATCGAATATAATTTTCCTTTCCTCTTTACTGTTCTGAGTTTAGATGAGATACTCGCCCCAGTTGATGATGATGCTTGCCACTGCTGGATCAGATGAGGAGCTTGGTGTGTTGGTAGAGTGGAGGACCGGTAGTGAGCTTGGTATTTTTGGTAGCTTGGAGGTCGTGGGTAGTAAGATGATATTGTCGATGTGTACGAGTAAAAGACACGATGATGAGTTCTTGATTTAATAGTAGAGAATGTACACACTTGATTCGCGATGAGATTATAACGTGACAATTAATTATTCTCTCTCTTTCTAAGGTGATATGAACTTCTGCACGTGATGATGACTGAGCAGCGTCTCTTAAGACTGACTGTGACAGAGCGGAAGTGAGTGAAAGACCAAGACTGACTGATGATTGACTCTCGGATGGGAACTAACTGAACTCTGACTGGGACTGACTTTGAACTGGACTGAGAGCTCCCTACCATGCGTGACAGTCCTCCCACTGCCCAACAGAGTGTTAAACCCTCAAGCCCAGTGGTATCATTTACTACCTCCCACGCGACAGGCCTTGTCAGAACCTGAAGAGGGAGTAAGGTTTACTACCTAGCTAATTACTTAGGTCCTCTGCGGCTGAATTGCATCAGCCTGCAGTAGCATTTAAGACAAACAAGGACACTAGCAAAAGGATACAAGAAACTACTATGAAAGAGTGCCCAGGAACACATAGAAGGGTCAGTCACCGCTCACTGCGCAAACTCGACTTGTACACTTGCACAGCCGAGGAATCACTTCCCTGGGTGTAGTGTGTAATTCACAACTACACTTACTGGCAGACTACTACTACTACTACTAGCGGTCACTCCTCCTCCGCCTTCTCTACTTCACCAACTCTCAACTCTCCTCTTTTCACTATACACCCTACTCCATCTGTATCTTCTCCTCACTGTACAAGCTTCGGAGTCACCCTGCAAAGACATCCCTACTTTCTTGAGCCCACCAGGGACCGTAGTCTCCGGATGCAACACCACGGCAGGGTCAGATAAAATACTTCCCGGTCAAACACTACTCTTATTTGGACCTGCACTACCCATATCCTTGCTCCTGCATCCCTGCTCCTGGTTCCATGGAGCCTCAATGCCACACCCATAAAACTGATAAAACAAAAATGCCACTTCCTTGGAGAAACTCAGAGGCGCCCTGGGCCGCTCTCAACTGAACAACATACTCCATCCCGGATGTGATATCACCAAGCCTGCATCTCACTCTCATTCCTCCCACCGGCCCCTTGATGAAACAGGTATTGCCACAGCGAGTTAACGGCTGCTCCTTTCCAGGACACAGCACACGCATCCCCTCGCACGGAACCAAACAAACACACGTGGCCGTCACAAAACAAACCCAGGCTCCAACATGAGCCCGGCCAACGTGCCACTGGGCCAGCCCTACTGGTCCCAGCAATTGCTCCCGTGTGCATGCCTCCCTCATCAGACCCGATACCTTGTCGACATCCATCAACACATACTACCTTTTTCAGGCCCAGCACCTGACACATAACAACAGCTTGGCCAACAGCAACACTGAGGGTGCTTCCTGAGCGGCAAGCAACACACTATTACCGGCAGACTTACACAGCGCTGCCTTTCGACGTGGCGCCGTAACGCTCGCGTCAAATTCATCATAACTTGCCCCGGAAGGAGGAATCAGGTGAGCAACATTACAAACAATTCCCACTCCAAGGGAAACAAAACCTGCCATAACATAACTATAACCATAACTAAAGCCCAGATATAAGATATCATAACTCTTTCAGCTCTGTCTGTCATCATCTACCTTTCCTTCTTGCTGGAAGTTTGCCTACATTCAACCTGTTCCTAAAAAGGGTGACCGTTCTAATCCCTCAAACTACCGTCCTATTACTTTAATTTCCTGCTTATCTAAAGTTTTTCAATCTATCCTCAACAGGAAGATTCTTAAACACCTATCATTTCACAACCTTCTATCTGATCGCCAGTATGGGTTCCGTCAAGGCCGCTCTACTGGTGATCTTCTGGCTTTCCTTACTGAGTCTTGGTCATCCTCTTTTAGAGATTTTGGTGAAACTTTTGCTGTTGCCTTGGACATATCAAAAGCTTTTGATAGAGTCTGGCACAAAGCTATGATTTCCAAACTACCTCCTACGGTTTCTATCCTTCTCTCTGTAACTTCATCTCAAGTTTCCTTTCTGACCGTTTTATTGCTGCTGTGGTAGACGGTCACTGTTCTTCTCGTAAATCTATTAACAGTGGTGTTCCTCAGGGTTCTGTCCTGTCACCCACTCTCTTCTTATTATTCATTAATGATCTTCTAAACAAAACTTTTTGTCCTATCCACTCCTACGCTGGTGATACCACCCTGCACTTTTCCACGTCTTTTCATAGACGTCCAACACTTCAGGAGGTAAACATATCACGCAGGGAAGCCACAGAACGCTTGACTTCTGATCTTTCTAAAATTTCTGATTGGGGCAGAGCGAACTTGGTATTGTTCAATGCCTCAAAAACTCAATTCCTCCATCTATCAACTCGACACAACCTTCCAGACAACTATCCCCTCTTCTTCAATGACACTCAACTGTTCCCCTCTTCTACACTGAAAAAAACATCCTCGGTCTGTCCTTTACTTATAATCTGAACTGGAAACTTCACATCTCATCTCTAGCTAAAACAGCTTCTATGAAGTTAGGTGTTCTGAGACGTCTCCGCCAGTTTTTCTCACCCCCCCAGCTGCTAACTCTGTACAAGGGCCTTATCCGTCCATGTATGGAGTATGCTTCACATGTCTGGGGAGGGGGTTCCACTCATACTGCTCTTCTAGACAGGGTGAAATCAAAATCTTTTCGTCTCATCAACTCTTCTCCTCTAACTGACTGTCTTCAGCCTGTCTCTCACCGTAGCAATGTTGCATATCTAGCTGTCTTTTACCGCTATTTTCATGCTAACTGCTCTTCTGATCTTGCATGCCTCCCCTCCTTCCGCGGCCTCGCTGCACAAGACTTTCTTCTTTCTCTCACCCCTATTCTATCCACCTCTCTAACGCAATCATTCATCCCTTTCTCTGGTAAACTCTGGAACTCCCTGCCTGCTTCTGTATTTCCACCTTCCTATGACTTGAATTCCTTCAAGAAGGAGGTTTCAAGACACTTATTCATCAATTTTTTACCACTGCTTTGACCCTTTTATGGGACTAGCATTTCAGTGGGCATATTTTTTTATTGGATTTTTGTTGCCCTTGGCCAGTGTCCTTCCTACATAAAAAAAAAAAAAAAGAAAATCACCATTATCTACTTCCTCGTAAACTTTACTGTAAAAACTTAACAAGTTTGTCAGGCAAGACTTCCCCTTCGTGAAGCCAAGTTGTGACTGATTTATCAAGTTATGTTTATCTAAATGTTCCCTAATGTTCCTCGGGGATAAGCCCCATACGAGAGGTTATAAAACTTGCCAGCCAAACTCGCGTGGTTACGCCCAATAAAAGTGGTAATACTCGAGCAGGAAAACCACGCCAAACGCTCCCGATTCATCCTGACTCCAAAACGACCAAGCACCAAGCAGCTACGTGCTTCTAGGACCCGTGCTTCGTAATTACACAAACACAACCTTCACTCAAAAATTCAAAATTATCAAGGTAACTCCTACACCAGCCTACTACACTACCTACTACAGAATCCCCATCTGGGGAGGGGGCCACAAATATTACCAGGTCGGACTACTCTTCTGATAACGACCAAGTGCCCTGACACACCCCACAATTTTTTCTTCATTAACTTCTGCAACATTCGCGGTCTTAGATCTCATTTTCAATCTGTAGAACACCACCTCTCCTCTTCTAAATTTCATCTTTTCCTCACTGAAACACAGGTGCAAGAGGAAAATCACAGTAGCCCCTTTTCTGTTTCCTCCTACTTTCTATATCCTTATTTTCATTCCAAACCTGGATGTTGCGTTTATGTGCGCAATGACTTAACTTGCGTTGTGAGTCTTCCACCATCTGGCTAAGATTACAGTCACTCTCAAACTAAATTTGTCTTTGATGTATACCTCTCCTCTGACTACAAAAAATTCTTTGACTACTTAACTTCCAAAATGGAGCACATTCTGACTCTCTTCCCTATACCAAGATCTCCATTCATGGAGACTTCAGTGTGCACCACCAGCTATGGCTTTCCTCTCCCCTCACTGACCATCCAGGTGAACTAGTCTTCAGCTTTGCTATCCTCCACGACCTAGATGAATTGGTGCAACACCCAACTCATATTCCTGACCGTCTTGGGGATACACCCAACATTCTTGACTTTTTTCCTAGCCTCTAATCCTTCTGCTTATGGTGTCACCCTCTCTTCTCCGTTGGTCTCCTCCGATCACCATCTCATATCTGTATATTGTCCTATCACTCCAATCCCTCCTTAGGATCCTCTTAAGCAGAGGTGCCTCAGGCGTTTTGCCTTTGTTAGTTGGGGGGACGTGAGGAAGTATTTTGCTTATTTTCCTTGAAATGACTACTGCTTCCGTGTCAGAGCGCGCAACAAAGGTGATAGTGTCTGTAATGGAGGCGTACATTCCTCATTCTTTTTTTCTCCCTACACCTTCCATCACCAGAATCTCATGCACTTTATCTTTTTTGTCCGGAACCATGCCAAGTCTGTTTTCCAGCTAGCCAAAAACTCATACATTAATAGAAAGTCTCAAAATTTTTCAAGTTCTAACTCCCCTCGCGACTTCTGGCATCTATCCAAAAATATCTCCAACAACTTTGCTTCTTCTTCTTCTTTCTCTCCTTTTTTTCAACCAGATGGTACCATTGCTTTCTACAACCTGCCTGCCCGTCAGCCTGTGTTCCCATACGACTGTAAGCCGTTGTTGATGCATCTCTCCAGCTGTAGCTGATGTTCCTCTCATTTCAAGACTGGACTCTTCAAGCTGTCATCGACGCATCTCGCCAGCTGTAGCTGCTGTTCCTGTAGTTTCAAGCCTGGACTCTTCAAGCCGTCACCGACGCATCTCGACTGCTTTAGTGCTGCTGTTCCCGTCGTTTCAAGAAGTTGGACTTCTCAGCCGTCAGTTTTCGCTTCAGTACTGCATCATCGACTGCTTTAGTGCTGCTGTTCCCGTCGCTTCAAAACTGGAATTCTCGGCCGTCAGTCAGTCTTCGCATCGTCGCCATGCGTTACTAGTGCAGTGTCACTTTTGCAGTGTCATTTTTGCAATTTATTTGGCATAAAAACGCCATATTTTCCGTTTGAGATACTCTGTTATGACAGTATGTTATTTATCTCATGAGTTACACAGGTAAGCACGATTTACACATTCATACACATTTCATGTTTCTTTTTTATTATTTTGTGTAAATACAAACACATATTTAATTATTTTATGTGACCTGCGTGTACCTCGTATGTATTGGGATTCATGAGGGCATGCCTCATATGTGTGACTGAGCATTGTCCCGGTTCAGACACACACCCCACACTGTGTCCACCTTCAGACACGTTTCGGCAGGACTTCACAGTGGTGTCCCCCCCGCTACCCGCCTTATGGTCGTCCAGTGTAGTACGTTCAACTGACCAAATGCGCGCACATCTTCATCTCTACTGCCAGATGTACCATGCATTCAGTCCCAGCCACAGCAACGCACAGATGTCTTCACCCGACAACATTCGACAACAGCAGTAGTTTTTTTTTTTTTTTTCTATGTAGGAAGGATACTGGCCAAGGGCAACAAAAATCTAATAAAAAAAATGCCCACTGAAATGCCAGTCCCATAAAAGGGTCAAAGCAGTGGTCAAAAATTGGTGGATAAGTGTCTTGAAACCTCCCTCTTGAAGGAATTCAAGTCATAGGAAGGTGGAAATACAGAAGGCAGGGAGTTCCAGAGTTTACCAGAGAAAGGGATGAATGATTGAGAATACTGGTTAACTCTTGCGTTAGAGAGGTGGACAGAATAGGGATGAGAGAAAAAAGAAAGTCTTGTGCAGCGAGGCCGCGGAAGGAGGGGAGGCATGCAGTTAGCAAGATCAGAAGAGCAGTCGGCATGAAAATAGCGGTAGAAGACAGCTAGATATGCAACATTGCGGCGGTGAGAGAGGGGCTGAAGACAGTCAGTTAGAGGAGAGGAGTTGATGAGACGAAAAGCTTTTGATTCCACCCTGTCTAGAAGAGCAGTATGAGTGGAACCCCCCCAGACATGTGAAGCATACTCCATACATGGACGGATAAGGCCCTTGTACAGAGTTAGCAGCTGGGGGGGTGAGAAAAACTGGCGGAGACGTCTCAGAACACCTAACTTCATAGAAGCTGTTTTAGCTAGAGATGAGATGTGAAGTTTCCAGTTCAGATTATAAGTAAAGGACAGACCGAGGATGTTCAGTGTAGAAGAGGGGGACAGTTGAGTGTCATTGAAGAAGAGGGGATAGTTGTCTGGAAGATTGTGTCGAGTTGATAGATGGAGGAATTGAGATTTTGAGGCATTGAACAATACCAAGTTTGCTCTGCCCCAATCAGAAATTTTAGAAAGATCAGAAGTCAGGCGTTCTGTGGCTTCCCTGCGTGATATGTTTACCTCCTGAAGTGTTGGACGTCTATGAAAAGACGTGGAAAAGTGCAGGGTGGTATCATCAGCATAGGAGTGGATAGGACAAGAAGTTTGGTTTAGAAGATCATTAATGAATAATAAGAAGAGAGTGGGTGACAGGACAGAACCCTGAGGAACACCACTGTTAATAGATTTAGGAGAAGAACAGTGACCGTCTACCACAGTAGCAATAGAACGGTCAGAAAGGAAACTTGAGATGAAGTTACAGAGAGAAGGATAGAAACCGTAGGAGGGTAGTTTTGAAATCAAAGCTTTGTGCCAGACTCTATCAAAGGCTTTTGATATGTCCAAGGCAACAGCAAAAGTTTCACCAAAGTGTCTAAAAGAGGATGACCAAGACTCAGTAAGGAAAGCCAGAAGATCACCAGTAGAGCGGCCTTGACGGAAACCATACTGGCGATCAGATAGAAGGTTGTGAAGTGATACATGTTTAAGAATCTTCCTGTTGAGGATAGATTCAAAAACTTTAGATAAGCAGGAAATTAAAGCAATAGGACGGTAGTTTGAGGGATTAGAACGGTCACCCTTTTTAGGAACAGGTTGAATGTAGGCAAACTTCCAGCAAGAAGGAAAGGTAGATGTTGACAGACAGAGCTGAAAGAGTTTGGCTAGGCAAGGTGCAAGCACGGAGGCACAGTTTCGGAGAACAATAGGAGGGACCCCATCAGGTCCATAAGCCTTCCGAGGGTTTAGACCAGCGAGGGCATGGAAAACATCATTACGAAGAATTTTAATACGTGGCATGAAGTAGTCAGAGGGTGGAGGAGAGGGAGGAACAAGCCCAGAATCGTCCAAGGTAGAGTTTTTAGCAAAGGTTTGAGCAGAGAGTTCAGCTTTAGAAATAGATGTGATAGTAGTGGTGCCATCTGGTTGAAGTAGAGGAGGGAAAGAAGAAGAAGCAAAGTTATTGGAGATATTTTTGGCTAGATGCCAGAAATCACGAGGGGAGTTAGATCTTGAAAGGTTTTGACATTTTCTGTTAATGAAGGAGTTTTTGGCTAGTTGGAGAACAGACTTGGCATGGTTCCGGGCAGAAATATAAAGTGCATGAGATTCTGGTGATGGAAGGCTTAAGTACCTTTTGTGGGCCACCTCTCTATCATGTATAGCACGAGAACAAGCTGTGTTAAACCAAGGTTTAGAAGGTTTAGGACAAGAAAAAGAGTGAGGAATGTACGCATCCATGCCAGACACTATCACCTCTGTTATGCGCTCAGCACACAAAGACGGGTCTCTGACACTGAAGCAGTAGTCATTCCACGGAAAATCAACAAAATACCTCCTCAGGTCCCCCCCAACTAGCAGAGGCAAAACGCCAGAGGCACCTTCGCTTAGGGGGATCCTGAGGAGGGATTGGAGTGATAGGACAAGATAAAGATATGAGATTGTGATCGGAGGAGCCCAACGGAGAAGAAAGGGTGACAGCATAAGCAGGATTAGAGGTCAGGAAAAGGTCAAGAATGTTGGGCGTATCTCCAAGACGGTCAGGAATACGAGTAGGGTGTTGCACCAATTGCTCTAGGTCATGGAGGATAGCAAAGTTGTAGACTAGTTCACCAGGATGGTCAGTGAAGGGAGAGGAAAGCCAAAGCTGGTGGTGAACATTGAAGTCTTCAAGAATGGAGATCTCTGCAAAAGGGAAGAGGGTCAGAATGTGCTCCACTTTGGAAGTTAAGTAGTCAAAGAATTTCTTATAGTCAGAGGAGTTAGGAGAGAGGTATACAGCATAGATAAATTTAGTATGAGAATGACTCTGTAGTTGTAGCCAGATGGTGGAAAACTCGGAAGATTCAAGAGCGTGGGCACGAGAGCAGGTTAAGTCATTGCGCACATAAACGCAGCATCCAGCTTTGGATCGAAAATGAGGATAGAGAAAGTAGGAGGGAAGAGAAAAGGGGCTACTGTCAGTTGCCTCAGGCACCTGCGTTTCAGTGAGGAAAAGAAGATGAGGTTTAGAAGAGGAGAGGTGGTGTTCTACAGACTGAAAATTAGATCTTAGACCGCGAATGTTGCAGAAGTTAATGAAGAAAAAGTTGAGGGGGGTGTTAAGACACTTAGGGTCGTCGACGGAAAGGCAGTCCGACCTGGGGACATTTATGGTCCCCTCCCCAGATGGGGACTCCGAGGCTGGTGTAGGAGTCGCCATGATTTTAAAATTTTTGAGTGAAGGGTGTGTGTGTTATTAGGTGCTTGTAGTTTTGTGTGGAGGAAGAGAGTTGTCTTTAGAGGGCAGGCTGTGACTACCCCCTTGTGTTGTGAGACACAAAGGGAAACGTTCAGTGAGGTCACAGCTGGGTTTAATGATAAGTTCACAGCACCCCCTGAACAGTACTTTAGACCTCACTGGGAGTAATTATCGTTTCGGCAGGTGTCTACTGCCTCCTCCTGGTAATGCCATGTAGTCATGCCATGTAGGTTAGGTAATGTTAGGTTAGGTATTGCTCACATCATTTAGGTTAGGATAGGTAATGCTAGGTTGGATTAGTGTCCTATTATCTTAAAACCCGAAAATTTATAGTACTGAATGGTTTGATAAGCTAAATAATCTATATTTAATACTTGAATTCCATTAAAAAGTAAAAAGAACTCATATATTAAAGAGAAGTTGTGTGATGTGGCATAGCAGGTAACGAATCTCGGCTGGCGCCTAAACGTTCTTCCAAGAATAAAGAGTGTTCTTAAGAAGCAGTCCATGGTGATCTGTGCGCTGCCGTGGCTGGGAATAAATGAGCCATACGTCTTGCAGTGAAAATAAAGGTGCGCGCGCACTTGGTCATTTGAAAATAGCTGGTTACTAAAACCTATGACATCAGCAGTCAGTGTCCGGCTTTTTTTTTTTTTTTTTATGTAGGAGGTAGTAAAAAATTGAGGGATAAGTGTCTTGAAACCTCCCTTTTGAAGGAACTCAAGTCATAGGAAGGAGCAAATACAGAAGCAGGTAGAGAGTTCCAGAGTTTACCAGAGAAAGGGATGAATGACTGAGAATACTAATGGACATAATAGGGGTGAGAGAAAGAAGAAAGTCTTGTGCAGCGAGGCGGCGGAAGGAGGGGAGGCATGCAGTTAGCAAGATCAGAAGAGCAGTTAGCATGAAAATAGCGGTAGAAGACAGCTAGATATGCAACATTCCGGCGGTGAGAGAGAGGCTGAAGACAGTCAGTTAGAGGAGAAGAGTTGATGAGACGAAAAGCTTTTGATTTCACCCTGTCTAGAAGAGCGGTATGAGTGGAACCCCCCCCCCCAGACATATGAAGCATACTCCATACATGGACGGATAAGGCCCTTGTACAGAGTTAGAAGCTGGAGGGGGAAGGCGTGAGAAAAACTGGCAGAGACGTCTCAGAACACCTAACTTCATAGAAGCTGTTTTAGCTAGAGATAGGATGTGAAGTTTCCAGTTCAGACTATAAGTAAAGGACAGACCGAGGATGTTCAGTGTAGAAGAGGGGGACAGTTGAGTGTCATTGAAGAAGAGCGGATAGTTATCTGGAAGGTGGTGTCGAGTTGATAGATGGAGGAATTGAGTTTTTGAGGCATTGAACAATACCAAGTTCGCTCTGCCCCAATCAGAAATTTAGAAAGATCATAAGTCAAACGTTCTGTGGCTTCCCTGCGTGAAATGTATACTTCTTGAAGGGGTGGACGTCTATGAAAAGACGTGCAGGGTGGTATCATCAGCGTAGGAGTGGATAGGACAAGAAGTTCGGTTTAGAAGATCATTAATGAATAATATGAAAAGAGTGGGTGACAGGACAGAACCCTGAGGAGCCCCACTGTAAATAGATTTAGGACAGTGACCGTCTACCACAGCAGCAATAGAACGTCCAGAAAGGAAACTTAAGATGAAGTTACAGAGAGAAGAATAGAAACCGTAGTTTGGAAATCAAAGCTTTGTGCTAGACTCTATCAAAAGCTTTTGATATGTCTAAGGCAACAGCAAAAGTTTCACCAAAATCTCTAAAAGAGGATGACCAAGACTCAGTAAGTAAAGCCAGAAGATCACCAGTAGAGCGGCCTTGACGAAACCCATACTGGCGATCAGATAGACGGTTGTGAAGTGATAGATATTTAAGAATCTTCCTGTTGAGGATAGATTCAAAAACTTTAGATAAGCAGGAAATTAAAGCAATAGGACGGTAGTTTGAGGGATTAGAACGGTCACCCTTTTTAGGAACAGGCTGAATGTAGGCAAACCTCCAGCAAGAAAGAAAGTTAGATGTTGACAAAGCTGAAAGAGTTTGACTAGACAAGGTGCAAGCACGGAGGCACAGTTTCGGAGAACAGTAGGAGGGACCCCATCAGGCCCATAAGCCTTCCGAGGGTTTAGGCCAGCAAGGGCATGGAAAACATCATTGCGAAGAATTTTAATAGGTAGCATGAAGTAGTCAGAGAGGGAAGGAGAGGAAGGAACAAGCCCAGAATCGTCCAAGTTAGAGTTTTTAGCAAAGGTTTGAGCGAAGAGTTCAGCTTTAGAAATAGATGTGATAGCAGTGGTGCCATCTGTTTGAAATAAAGAAGGGAAAGAAGAAGAAGCAAAGTTATTGGATATATTTTTGGCTAGATTCCAGAAATCACGAGGGGAGTTAGATTTTGAAAGGTTTTGACACTTTCTGTCAATGAAGGAGTTTTAGGCTAGTTGGAGAACAGACTTGGCATGGTTCTGGGCAGAAATATAAAGTGCATGAGATTCTGGTGATGGAAGGCTTAAATACCTTTTGTGGGCCATCTCTCTATCATGTATAGCACGAGAACAAGCTGCGTTAAACCAAGGTTTGGAAGGTTTAGGTCGAGAAAAAGAGTGAAGAATGTACGCCTCCATGCCAGACACTATCACCTCTGTTATGCGCTCAGCACACAAATACGGGTCTCTGACACGAAAGCAGTAGTCATTGCAAGGAAAATCAACAAAATAACTCGTCGGGTCCTCCCAACTAGCAAAGGCAAAACGCCAGAGGCACCTTCGCTTATGGGGACCCTGAGGAGGGATTGGAGCGGTAGAACAAGATGCAGATATGAGATTGTGATCGGAGGAGCCCAACGGAGAAAAAAGGGTGACAGCATAAGCAGAAGGATTAGAGTTCAGGGAAAGGTCAAGAATGCTGGGCGTGTCTCCAAGACGGTCTAGAATACGTGTAGGGTGTTGCACCAATTGCTCTAGGTCGTGGAGTATAGCAAAGTTGAAGGCTAGTTTACCAGGATGGTCAGTGAAGGGAGAGGAAAGCCAAAGCTGATGGTGAACATTGAAGTCTCCAAGAATGGAGATCTCTACAAAAGGGAAGAGGGTCAGAATGTGCTCCACTTTGGAAGTTAAGTATTCAAAGAATTTCTTGTAGTCAGAGGAGTTAGGTGAGAGATATATAGCACAGATAAATTTAGTTTGAGAGTGACTCTGTAGTCGTAGCCAGATGGTGGAAAACTCGGAAGACTCAAGAGCGTGGGCACGAGAGCAAGTTAAGTCATTGCGCACATAAACACAACATCCAGCTTTGGATCGAAAATGAGGATAGAGAAAGTAGGAGAGAACAGAAAAGGGGCTACTGTCAGTTGCCTCAGACACCTGAGTTTCAGTGAGGAAAAGAAGATGAGATTTAGAAGAGGGGAAGTGGTGTTCTACAGATTAAAAATTAGATATTAGACCGGGAATGTTGCAAAAGTTAATGAAGAAAAAGTTGAGGGGTGTGTCAAGACACTTAAGGTCGTCGACAGAAAGGCAGTCAGACCTGGAGACATTTATGGTCCCCTCCCCAGATGGGGACTCCGAGGCTGGTGTAGGAGTCACCATGATAATTTTGAAATTTTTAAGTGAAGGGTGTGTGTGTTTTTAGGTGCTTGTAGTTTTGTGTAGAAGGAAGAGAATTGTCTTTAGAGGGTAGGCTGTGACTGTCCCCTTGTGTTGTGAGACACAAAGGGAAACGTTCAGTGAGGTCATAGCTTAGTTTAATGATAAGTTCACAGCACCCCCTGAACAGTGCTTTAGACCTCACTGGGAGTAATTATCGTTTCGGCAGGTGTCTACTGTCTAGGGACCCACGCACTGTTGTGCAGCAGCTCAGTTGGATTCTCAGGAAGGAGGGTGCAGCTTCCTGAGTCGCTCATCGTTGTGGGAGATCAAAACATTGAATGGACCCGCGGGAACACCTAGTTGTTCATTGAACTCTTGAAAGAGCATCCATGCCTGTGGCAAGTTAGATATAAAAACTACAAGAACAAGGCAGTGAGGAGTGCAAGTCTAGATGAAAACTGTAGAATAAATTCACAGGCATTCAGATGTAGTTCTTAAAATCATCGTGGCATCCTCTTTCAAGTTCAGAGAAAATTTATACTAAAGCTTTCCCTTACACTTCGCCTGGAAATCCATTCCTTGCACCAGAGCTTCCTTTTCCTTTTCTTGTTTTCAACTTTGTGGAAACCGAGTCCCTAATGCACTACAAAGCACCTCTTGATGAGCAGTGTTGGCGATGGCCGCATCCATAGACATACAACAGCTTTGGCATTTCAGGGACTACTCGTATATTCTGAAATACGGGTTTTTGAAGAGTGTTTTAATGGTTCTAGTGACAGATTAACAAGATTTCTACATTATTAACAAGAGAAACACTCTTGACGGAATACATACTGGCGATTAGATTATGAGGTTATGAAGTGATAGATGTTTAAGAATATTCTTGTTGAGGATAGATTCAAAAACTTTAGAGAGGCAGAAAATTAAAACAACAGGACGGTAGTTTGAGGGATTAGAATGGTTAGTCTTTTTAGGAACAGCCAGAATATAGGCAAACTTCCAGCAAGAAGAAAAGGTTGATAGACAGAGTTGGAAGAGTATGACTAGGCAAGATGCAAGCACGGAGGCACAGTTTCGGAGAACAATAGGAGGGACCCCATCAGGTCCATAAGCCATCCGAGGGTTAAGGCCAATGAGGACATTAAAACAACACTGCGAAGGATCTTAATGGGTAACATGAAGTAGTCAAAGAGCTTTTAGCAAAGGTTTGAGCGAAGATTTCAGCTTTAGAAATAGACGAGAGATGGCAATGGTTTCATCAAGTTGAAATAAAGGAGGAAAAGATAAAGAAGCAAAGTTACTGGAGATGTTTCTGGATAGGTCCCAGAAATCACGAGGGGAGTTAGATCTTGAAAGAGTTTCATACTTTCTGTTTATTAAGAACAGACTTGGCATGATTCCAGACAGAAATATAAAGTGCACGAGATTCGGGCTCAAGTACCTTTTGTGGGCCACCTCTCTATCATGTATACCACGATAACAGGCTATGTTAAACCAAGATTTTAAAGGTTTAGGTCGAGAGAAAGAGTGTGGAATGTACACCTCCATGCCTTCCACTATCTTCTCTGTTATACGTTCAGCACACAGAGACGGATCTCTAACACGGAAGCAATAGTCATTCCAAGGAAAATCAGTATAATACATCCTCAGGTCCCTCCAATTGGAAGAGACAAAACGCCAGAGGCATCTCCACTGTGGGGCTTCCTGAACAGGAATTGGACCGGTAGGACAATATACAGATAAGAGGTTGTGATCTGATTAGTCCAATGGATTAAATGGTGCGACAGGATAAGTGGAAAGATTACAGGTTGGGAAAAGATCGAGAATGTTAGGCGTATCTCCAAGATGACCAGGAATACTAGTAGGATGTTGTACCAGTTGCTCTACGTCATGGAGGATAGCAAAGTTAAAGGCTAGTTCACCAGGATACCAGAAGGGCAGTCCGACCTGGGGACTTTTTTTTTTTGGTCCCCTATCGAGATGGGGCTGGTGTAGGAGTCGCCATATATAATCTAAAATTTTGAGTGAAGGGTGTGTGTGTGTGTGTGTGTGTGTTCATGTAGAAAGTAATCCGTCTAAGCGT
>NC_087153.1:24611510-24646510 GCF_035594125.1 Scylla paramamosain | reverse complement strand
GATTTACTCTTTACAGTAAGAGAATCCATTACCTTTAAATTTTGGAAAACAGCATCATCAAAGGGGAACCTTTTGTTTATCTGTGTTACTGCTTCTATTAGAAAAGTTTGATAACGTTATTAAAACACTTGCACAACTTGTGCTGGGAGTGCTTGGTTTTGAGAGATAGACATGCCTACCTTAGCTCCAAGATAGATACAAGGCAGTTCCTTAAAAATTCGGGGAACCTTGTATTCTACATTGCTCATGGGTGTCTTTTGCAGGTATTCATCTTTAATGTAACATTCTAGCAAAGTACTGAAGAACTGCAAAATTGATTTGTGCAGTGTGTGAATCTGAGAACTTTCTGACTGCATTTGTAAATTGAGAGAATTAAAAATAGGGAGAATATAGTCTAAAAACTGGAGATACAACTTTGTGAAAGGGTTATTTAGCTTTTGCAATGTGTTCTCACATGACAAGAGTCTGTCATTGAGGACAGCTCCTGTAAGGTACAACTTGAGTGTTTCATATTGCTCAAGCAGCCTGGACACAACCATGTGTAACGATAAGCACCATGTCTAGCTTGGATGAAGGAATTGATGTGGTTTCACATTGACAAAGGACTGAATTTTTTCCAGTATACTCATACGCTTTGGACTGCACTGGAAGCATGAAAAAACGTCACATATTAGGTCTTCAACATCTTTAGGCAAAGTTGCACTTGCATATGAGGCACAGAGAACAAAGGAATGACGAATGCACTTCATAACAAAAAGTGTAGGCTTTAAAATGCTCAGTATTCTTGCAATAATGGTACATGGGCTGCATACTATAACGGGGAGTGCTGTGTTGCATGCTCCCAGAATGTCTCCGTCGAGGGCTGAGTGGAGACTTATTACCAACAGGACTAGCTCGTCCCGACTTACTGTCAAAGCACCTACTATAGCGTGATCTTCCAGACAAACTGGCCTCTACAGCACCACCAGACACATCACTAACCCCACTAGACATACCACCAATCCACCGTGGCAGAAGCCGGTGCGCCAACAAGTGGTCATCTGTCCATGTCGCTGCCTTCTTCAAGCTTATAAAACTTTCCTCAAGGAGCAGCTGTACTAACTCCTTTTCGGAAATGTTAATAAATTGTTCCATTATCATGAGTTCCTTTAACTCACAGTAAGAGGTGTCCTGTTCGCTAGCAATCCACTTTTCAAACGTCTCCAGATAGCGAGCACACTCAAGATATGAATCACTGAGCCTTTTCTTCCTTCACTGGAAAAGCGGCCGGCCGGCCGCAGCTCATAAGCTCTCAGGATGTCAGCCTTAAAGTCCTTGTAATCTTCTAAATCCTCTATTGACATCCTATCATAAACTTCCAAATCCTTGCCCTTCAACATGTTAGCCACCAAGCCAACCCACTTCTCCTGAGACCAATAAAATTCTGAGGCTTTCTTCTCAAATCTCCTAGACTACTCTGTCATCTTCTTTCAATCGCACTCAGGAATCAACTTCAAACTCCTCACCATCTGGCTCTCTACTGTATCCTCCTTCACTCCTTCTCTCCTCAAGCCATGAGGTGAATTGACTTCAATCCTAGTCTTCTCCAACTCAAATATCCTATTCTTTTCAGCCTCCTCCCTCTCATACATCTCCTTCTCCACCTCAAGTAATCTCATTTCTTTCTCCTTCTCGGCCCCAAGCAATCGCATTTCCTTCTCCTTCTCGGCCTCAAGCCTCCGGACTTCCCTAGCCTCCTCAGGCTTCAATCTTCTTTCTTCAGCTTCCAATTCAAGCCTTCTTAATTCTCTCTCCCTTTCAGTCCCCGATTTCATTCTCCTCATTTTCATTTTAATCTCATCTCCTCAGACATGTCTTCGGTCTGGGAGAAGCCACCAACACTGCGAGCAGGGCTAACATGTCCATGGACGTTATGTGTGGGACTAGGTGTCGTCACACCGAACTGGACTAAATCTACACTGCCGCTTCCAGCAGAGGCAGGGAACTCTGGTTGCGAGTCACCTGTGCTACCATTCTTGGCCTCCATAGCTTACTTTGAATGTGGGCACACACATGACAACTAAACAAACAACAGTCTCCTCCACGTGACGACGAAGCTTCCAGCAATCCTGGCGAGGTCGCCAATTTTTGTTACAACTACAATTTCCTGCCCCTTCGCACAGCTGCCGTTACTGGACTAGCTCCCCTGAACCATTTCCTACATGGACACAGTGCAGGGCTCAAATACTGGTGTACACGGTCCCTTGTGACTCCTGTACCATTTTTGACAACCGATCCTAATGCTTTCCAAAAGTAGGTTGATGAATCTTGCTGTGGGTTGTGGAATCTTAATGCCGCCATACAGCTTTGAGAGTTTAGATATGTTCCTTGCTTCCACTCCCTTGCGATGCTGCATTTATGGTCGGTTGAGTTCTTCATTGATGGGGCTCTTCAGGTTGTTTGGGACGTCTGTGTTTTCCCATTTTTTGGGGGTATCTTGCAGTTCTTCTTTCAGCTGGCGGACTAGCTGTTGCTTATCTTGAAGTTGGTGCTCCATCAGCTCTCTCTGAAAATTGAGGGCAATTTCGGAGTTTTTGGCATTCTCCTTATCTAGTTTTATACTGGTAAAGACAGGGAGCCGCAGATTCTCTTTCAGACAGACGAGGTTGAATGCATAGGCAATTTCTGCATTATTCAGCTTCTGCTGTATGTTTTCAATTTGTCCAATCAATTATCTTTTAAAGGCGTCTGTGGTCCCGAGGAACTTTCGAAAAGTAGGTTGGTTGCTTGCAACCAACCTTTGCTTTGGGAATATTTATTTTTTTCGCTGTTTTGTAACCAGCTGGGCTATGCACACCCCTCTGGAGAACGTCTTTTTGTTATCTAGTTATCTTGGGGGTAGTGTCTCCACCACGATCTTCAGGTCTTTAGTCAGTGTTTCGATAATTATTTTTGCTGCAGCCTGACTTACGAGACGGAAATGAAATCTTACAGAAACAGATTAAAAGCACTAATACGCACTGCTATGGAAAACTACGTACATTAAAACAAGCCTTAATGAATATACAGGTGATGCTGAAAAAAAAAAAAACATGTAAGACCATAAACTGCTTACTGGGTAAAACTAATCGTAAATTACCATGATACATTAACTTTGATGGAAATACAATCACAGGTGACCACAATACAGCTGAACAGCTTAATGATTATTTTAATAGAATTGGTGATGCACCAGCCAATAACATAGAAGGCATAGAAACCTCCTTTAACTCATACTTTCCTAAATCTTCTTTTAAAGTCCCAAAACTTTTCATTAGGTCAAATCTGTTATAAAAAATCTTAGACACTTCTACTTTCGATGAGATTCATGTAAGAGTTATCAAAGAATGTTCCATTTTTAGTTTTCATTATAAACAAGTTTTCTCAGCCGGCATTTTTCTTGATCACTTAAAAACTTCAAGAATTACTCCCATATTCAAGAAAGGTGATAACTTTCTAATTAGAATTATAGACTATTTCAATTCTGCCAAGTTTTAGTAATATTTTTTGAGAAATATATGGTTGTAAGACCATATACATTCTCATATCTTCTGCACAGTATGGATTTTTGCCCACGAACTTGGCTATACATCATCATTCACAAAATATATACAATGCCATAGATACCAAAACGTTTCATATAACTGTATTTTATTATTTCACCAGGCATTTGATACCATTTCCCATACCAAACTATTACAAAAGCTACTCGCATGACTCGTTCAAAACTCATTTAAGCAACAGAAAACAATACAACCTATACCTACAATACTATTATTAATGGAGTATCACAAGGAACTGTTCTTGGACCAGTTCTCTTTTTTGTATTTCTATTAATGACATAGTACTCTGCAGTAACCAACTAAAATTTTTATTATATGCTGATCACGACTGTTTTGCATCAGGATATGATTTCCATAGCATGACATCAATATTAATTTCCTTTTTCTTTTTTATATGTAGGAGAGACACCGACCAAGAGCAACAAAAATCTAATAAGAAAAAAGGCCCATTGATATGCCGGTCCCCGAAAAGAATCCAAAGCGGTAATCATAAATTTAAGTACAAGTGTCTTGAAACCTCCCTCTTGAAGGAATTCAAGTCATAGGAAGGTGGGAATACAGAAGCAGGCAGAGTTCCAGAGTTTACCAGAGAAGGGATGAATGATCTTCAATACTGGTTAATTCTTGTATTAGAGAAGTAGACAAAATAGGGGTGAGAGAAAAAAGAAAGTCTTGTGCAATGAGCCGTCGGGGAAGGGGGATGCATGCAGCTAGCAAGAGGTAGAAGAGCAGTTGGCATGAAAAATAACGGTAGAATATAGCAAGAAATGAAACATTACGGCGATGAGAAAGAGGTTGAACACAGTTACATGAGAGGAGTTCATGAGACGAAATACTTTTGATTCCACCCTTTCTAGAAGAGCGGTATGAGTGGAAACACCCCAGACATTTGAAACATACTCCGTACCTGGACGGATAAGGCCCATGTATAGAGTTAGCAGATGGAAGGATGAGAAAATTGGCGGAGACGTCTTAGAACACTTAACTTCATAGAAGCTGTTTTAGCTAAAGATGTGGAGTTTCCACTTTAGATTATAAGTAAAGGGCAAACCGAGGATGTTCAGTGTAGAAGGGGGACAGTTGAGTGTCATTGAAGAAAAGAAGAGGGGATAGTTATCTGGAAGGTTGTGTCGAGTTGATAGATGGAAGAATTGAGTTTTTGAGCCATTGAACAATATTAAGTTTGCTCTGCTCCGATCACAAATTTTAGAGAGATCCGAAGTCAGGCGTTCTATGGTTTCCCTGCGTGAACTCTTTGTTTACTTCTTGAAGGGTTGGACGTCTACGAAAAGACTTAAGTGCAAGATGGTATCATCAACATAGTAGTGGGTGACAGGACAGAACCCTAAGGAACACCATTGTTAATAGATTTAGGAGAAGAACAGTGACCGCCTACCACAGTAGCAGTAGAACGGTCAGAAAGAAAACTTGAGATGAAGTTACAGACAGAAGGATAGAAGCCGTAGGAGGGTAGACTGGAGATCAAAGCTTTGTGCCAGACTCTATCAAAGGCTTTCGATATGACTTAAGGTAACAGGAAATGTTTCACCAAAATCTCAAAAAGAGGATGACCAAGACTCAGTAAGGAAAGCCAGAAGATAACCAGTAGAACGGCCTTGACGGAACCCATACTGGCGATCAGATAGAAGGTTGTGAAGAGATAAATGTTTAAAAATCTTACTGTTGAGGGGAGGGAGGAAGAAGCATTGAATCATCCAAGGTAGTTTTTAGGAACTTTAGATAGGAAATTAAAGCAAGAGGACGGTAGTTTGAGGGATTAGAAAGGTCACCCTTTTTAGGAACAACCTGAAGGTAGGCAAAGAAGGAAGGGTAGATGTTGACAGAGTTGAAAGAGTTTGACTAGGCAAGGTGCAAGCACAGAGGCGCAATTATGGTCCATATGCCTTCCAAGTGTTTAAGGCCAGCGAGGGCATGGAAAACATCATTGCGAAGAATTTAATAGGTAGCATGAAGTAGTCACAGGGTGGAGGAGAGGGAGGAACAAGCCCAGAATCGTCCAAGGTAGTTTTTTAGCAAAGGTTTGAGCGAAGAGTTCAGCTTTAGAAACAGATGTGATGGCAGCGCTGCCATCTTGTTGGAATAAAGGAGGGAAAGACGAAGAAACAAAGTTACTGGGGATGTTTTTTGGATAGGTGCCAGAAGTCACGAGGGAGTTAGGTCTTGAAAAATTTTGATAGTTGCTATTAATGATGGAGTCTTTGGCTAATTCTAGAACAAACTTGGCATGGTTCCAGGCAAAAATATAAATCGTATGAGATTCTGGTGATGAAAGGCTCAAGTACCTTTTGTAGGCCGCATCTCTATCATATATGGCACAAGAACAGACTGTGTTAAACAAATGTTTGGAAAGTTTAAGTCAAGAAAAAGAGTGAGAAATATACGCCTCCATACCAGACACTATCACTTCTGTTATGAGACAGAGACGGGTCTATGACACGGAAGCAGTAGTCATTCCAAGGAAAATCAGTAAAATACCTTCTCAGGCTCCTCCAACTAGCAGAAGGAAAATGCCAGAGGCATTTTCCTTCTGCTTCTGCATTTGCCATAGGATTTCCCTCCACTTAGGGAGATCCTGATGAGAGATTGGAACGATAGGACAAGATACAGATATGGGATTGTGATCAGAGGAGCCCAACCGAGAAGGTAGAGTAACAGCATAAGCAGAAGTATTAGATGTTTGGAAAAGATCAAGCATGTGAGGTGTATCTCCAAGACGGTCAGGAATATGAGTAGGGTGCAGCACTAATTGCTCTAGGTCGTTGAGGTTAGTAAAGTTAAAGGCTAGTTCACCAGGTTGGTCAGTGAAGGGAGAGGTAAGTCAAAGCTGGTGGTGAACATTGAAGTCTCCAAGAATAGAGATTCCCGTAAAAGGGAAGAGAGTCAGAATGTGCTCCATTTTGGAAGTTAAGTAGTCAAAGAATTTCTTGTAGTCAGAGGATTTAGATGAGAGGTATACATCACAGATAAATTTAGTTTGAGAGTGACTCTGTAGTCGTAGGCAGATGGTGGAAAATTCGGAAGATTCAAGAGCGTGATCACAAAAGCAGGTTAAGTTATTGCGCACATAGACGGAACATCCAACTTTGGATTGAAAACATGGATAGAGAAAGTAGGAGGGAACAAAAAAGGTGCTATTGTCAGTTGCCTCAGACACCTGTGTTTCAGTGAGGAAAAGAAGATGAGGTTTAGTAAAAGAGAGGTGGTGTTCGACAGACTGAAAATTAGAGACACTTAGGGTTGATACCAGAAGAGCAGTCCGACCTGGGGACATTTGCGGTCCCCTCCCCAGATGAGAACTCAGAGGCTAGTGTAGGAGTCGCCATGATAATTCTGAGTTTTGAGTGAGGGTGTGTGTGTGTGTGTGTGTGTGTGTGTGTGTGTGTGTGTGTGTGTGTGTGTGTGTGTGTGTGTGTGTGTGTGTGTGTGTGTGTGTGTGTGTGTGTGTGTGTGTGTGTGTGTGTGTGTGTGTGTGTATGTAATTAGGTGCTTGTAGTTTTGTGTGAACGAAGATAAAGTTTAGGAGTGGATAAAGAACAATAAATCAATATGCTTTCAGTTCTACTAATGTCTTGGCCGGCTAAAATAGAGATAAAGATAAACAATTTCACACTGGATGCAGTATCTGAATTTAAGTTTTTAGGAGTAATTTATAGAAAATTAAAATGGAAGACTCACATAAATATAATTAATTCTAGGGTATCATTATTTAGTGAAATAATGTATAAATTAAGATCAACTTAGATGCTCCAGTATCTAAGTTTGATATATCCACATTTTCTTTATTGCTGTCCTCTAAGATACAAGACTTGTATCAATAGTATTTTCATAGCACAAAGAAACTCATCCGAATTGTCCTTTAATCATCGCTTTGACTACACCAATTGTATCTTCAAAGAATTCAAACTTCTAAAACTACCGGACATTATCCACCTACAAACTATTTTATTTATATATAGATCCTTACATGTATTTTCTGTTGACAATGGTTTCATTTTCTTACAACATAACTCTGCCACCAGAAGACTACATCATTTACGTCAACCTCCGTGCAGGACGTGTCATGCTCAGAAGTGCGTCCGCTACAGAGGATCAAAGACCTGGAACGACCTGCCACAATGTCTTATGGGTGAAACAAACTATTTCACTCTTAAGCGTGAATTATCTCAATCTATTATGTAAATACGATGGAAATATATAACTGTAAAAATTTAGGTTTTTAACAGGAGCTTGTAAGTACTGCCTTCATAAAAATTCATACGTAACGATATATTAAGTAATATGACTTCTTTTTCAATATTTTTTTTCATCTTTCAATTACATTAGGTTCATTGTACCATACATAGCGAATTCTTACATTTCTTTTTCTTATAAGTGAATTTTGCTCATTGTACCAAAGTCAATTATTTTATTCTTTTTTTCTCTCTCCTTGTAAAATAAATAGGTCTATTGTACCACAGTCAAAATCCATTAATTGCTAAGAGTTTTATATATTTTTTGGGGGATCCTAGTAAAAGCTTCGGCTCCATGGACCCAACTTTATTAGATGTTGTGTATTCTTTTCATATGAACTGTTATGGCTTAACGAATAAAATGTATCAAATGTGTATCATACATTCTCCATCTTTTCTTCTCCTTCCTCTCCTCATTCTCTTTATCTTCCTTCTCCTCAGTTATGTCGATGACTATGTTTCTCATCAGGAAATGTAATTGCCTTGCCATATCTAGCCACGGACAGAGCTTTCTGCTGAGTGTTCCGTGACAGAGTCACGGTCAAGCCTCTGGGTAGCAGCGGTAATGAATCCTGCAGGTAGATGATCTCATGGGGCAAAGGCTGGAGCTCATGGATCTCAACTAGTTGAACCATACTCTAGATAGCTGTGTCTACGGTGTAAGGGAGAGTGGCGACCTCTTCATGAAATAGCCTCCCTGAGACCCAGTATTGGTAGAGCTGCTCATCCATCCATTTTGAGTGGCGACTACTTATTATTATTTTTGTCTTTTTTTTTTCATCTTTATTAAATAATGCAGTATCTTGGCATTTATTTCGTCTGATTCTCTGAAGGTGGGGAGCACCTGGTGGCAGGCTCCGCTTGTCAGGGCTCGCATGGGTCTCAGACATGTATTAAACGTTTACGGAAGGCGGGATCAAGTGGTCATTCCTTTCCCCTTTCGCCCGCTTTGATCCTACTACGCCGACGGCGCCCTACGGGACAAATTAGCAACAACAGCTGTATAACGTCGAGTTGTCTCACTGTTGACCGAGGCTTAGGGGAAGTGATTGGTCTTTAAAGCTTGTAGGAGCTAATTCCCTTTATTGGAACATCTAAAACAGTAGTATCTTATTTTAATGTTTATTTATCTTTTTTTTTTTTTTTTTTATATTCAAATGTATATAGTGATAATTAATTACGGGTGTTCTTTCTTTAGTATTCTGCCCAGACTGGAGATCAGCAATGTGAATCCTGCCGCAATATCGTCTAAACTCCTGAAAAGCGTGTTTACTGGCCAGTACTTCCATAAAGCATCGGTTTGCCGGATGTGCGCCTTCAGTAGACAAATAGAAAATCAAAGAAATCATAGAACGAAATCGTTATCAAGAAAGCAAATTTGATATTTTAGAGGAACATATTTCTGCTAGAACGGACCTGACCATCTAAAACGTACGATTTTTAACATATTCAGGTTCTAAGCGAGTCCATGGAGAACGAGTTCGTTACTCGTCTGGTGGGAGACTCCAAACGCAGCGCGTAGCCAGTCAGAAGTCAGCAGAAATCGATCTCGCTCTCCTTATGTCAGATTGGGTGACATCACAGCATGTGAGAAGGTTACTGGAGTTGCCGGCAATAATATCCACTGTATCATTTACACGAGAACAAAGGACATTATGGAAACCAAGTCAGAGGAACTAATGGTGAAGTACCACCGAATGATCCAACAGTTTAAAGCAAAACAAATAGAAATAACATTGTAGTTTCTGAAATCCTTCCAATGGGTAGTGCCCAGTAGACTTTCTACGAAAAATCCTTCACTGCTAGTAACAGATAAAAGTTTTCTGTGAGAAGGAAAACGTCGTGGTTGAGAAATTTTAAAATAATTGTTATAACCACCTTTGTCTACTGGGCAAGTTTTTTTTTTTCTTTTTTTTTTTTTTATCAAGCTGGAGCTGTCTGGCTCGTATGATATTTTTTGTAGTGTCGTGAGCAGTTTAAGGAATAAAGTAAAAGTAAAAGATGCGGAAAGGACAGACTCGGCAGTTCCAGCGTCAGGGAGCTCTCAAGGAAAGCGGTCACTGACACTGATTGTAATATTGTTATTTAAATTCGTGTAGTTTGTAAAACGAATATTAAGATTTGCAGCCATTCATCACCAGCATGTAACTGCAGCTGCAGAGATATGGCTTGAAACGGATTTCATTGGCACCGAATGTAATAGTTGTGAAAGAGAAAATAGTTGTTATTTATTCTTTATATTCCCAAACCGCTGCATCCAATTTCAATGAAAACAGAGATTAATTTATATCAGAAACAAATCTCTACAGAGCAACTGGCCAGCCAGTAGGTATCAACCGTAATGTATTTTAATTAACTTTTTAAATATGTCATTGTGCGACTTTTTGGGCGATCTTAACTTGAGTGATAAAGTGATCACTCACTCCTGTACTCCAGGAGTACAGGAGTGTTATTCAAAATTATTACTTATTATACAAGTGTTATTACTTATTATTGAATCTTTCAAAACGTGGGATACAAGGCGAATAGAAGGGTCAAAAACTTAGAAAAGGATCCGATAACATTAATGTGAACAATTAATATACAGTTGATCGATCAAGTATAACTAGGAGACAAAACAGCATCAATATAGCTATAGGTAAACGATTGACGTGAAACAAACCTAAACATTTTTTTTCCTCAGTCATATCATTAATGCTTGGATTTCTTCACCTTCTAATGTCCTCGATGGCATAATAGCACCACACTTACTGCATTAAAAAAAAAAAAAAAACATTGCACAAGCAACAGTTACAGAAGAATTCCATAGTTACATAGAGTTACATAGAAAATCAGGCCACAACAGACCTTGCGGTCTTCACGAGGTGACCTGACCTAGAACTACTAATGATAATAGAAGAAAAGGACAGGAAAGGACAGGAAAAGGACAGGAAAGGCTCTCTCCCCACCATCCACTCCCTCCGGCATAAGCCGTACAGGATAACAGGTCGGGAAGAATACCTTACAGGATTAGAGAAGGAAAAACCAGAAGGAAATTTTATAAGAAAGAAAATAAATGAAATGAGGTGCCCCCCATTTCCTGAAGGCAAGGAAGTTAATCACGAACAAACAAACGCTGTTACCCGCGAATTGCAGGCGTTTAAAAATTTGTAGGGTGTTGCAGTCTATTACGTCTCGAGAAAGCCTATTCCATAGATTTACTACTCGGTGGAAAAAATAAATAAAAATTTTGATTCATAAAAGATGAAGGATTTCTCAACAATTTTGCAACCATTTCCTCTCGTGTAATTCCTCTCGTGAAATATTTACTGCAGTCCATGTTATCAATGTCTTTGATGATTTTAAACACCTGTATTAAATCGCCTCTTAGTTTTTTTTGTGTTAATGGGAATAGATTTAATTATTTAAGACGCTCTTTGCATGATTTGTTTCTTAGGCTTGGCATCATTTTTGTTACTCTAACCTGAGCTCGTTCTAATTTATCAATGTCTTTCTGGTAATAGAGGCACCATGTCTGAACGGTGTTCCAAAAGGGGACGAACTAAAAAGTTATACAAAGAGAGGATTGTATTCTTAGATTTATATTCAAAAGCATTCTTTTGAATATAACCTATTCCATAGATTTACTACTCGGTGGAAAAAAAATAAATAAAAATTTTGATTCATAAAAGATGAAGGATTTCTCAACAATTTTGCAACCATTTCCTCTCGTGTAATTCCTCTCGTGAAATATTTACTGCAGTCCATGTTATCAATGTCTTTGATGATTTTAAACACCTGTATTAAATCGCCTCTTAGTCTTTTTTGTGTTAATGGGAATAGATTTAATTATTTAAGACGCTCTTTGCATGATTTGTTTCTTAGGCTTGGCATCATTTTTGTTACTCTAACCTGAGCTCGTTCTAATTTATCAATGTCTTTCTGGTAATAGAGGCACCATGTCTGAACGGTGTTCCAAAAGGGGACGAACTAAAAAGTTATACAAAGAGAGGATTGTATTCTTAGATTTATATTCAAAAGATCTGCCGATTAAGCCAATTAATTGTTTTATTCGCTTTCTTTACGACTTTTGAACATTGTTGGCTAGGTTTTAAGCTACTCGATATTGTTTCTCTTAGATCAATTTCGCTGGCAATACTTTTTAAGTTGGGTATTATTTAAAAAGTACAGTAAAATCCGTCTTATCCGGCATCAACGGGACCGCCGACATGCCGGATACTTGAATATTGCCGGATACTTGAATAGAAGTGAAATTATGTCCACAATCACCACCCTACACTCACGCATCTTACCATAACAAAGATCAGCTGATCGCCGTGCCGCGTCGCCACCCGCGCTGCCACCTCACACTCACCAACACACAATACAATACAGCCATCAGAGAACTAGCATGCCCCTTCCTCGCCCATCTTCTTAGCTAAATCACGCCCTTTCTCTTGTAGCATTGGGCCTGTAATTGTGACTCCTTCTGATCTTTTCAACCTGAACCACTCGTATAACACTTTGTCCATCATTTCACCACGATGATACTGCAGTGTGTGACGATTTTCCGCTGCCTTTGGGGTGTCGATGGCTTTCATGTAATCCCGCAACTTTTTCGTTTGGGATTTAATGTCATAAATAGTTGATGAGCCCACACCATATTCCATCATTAGTTGCTGTCTGCTTTCACCTCTCTCTAATCGTCGACACTTCTGCTTAAGTGTAAGCACAACACGCTTCCTCTTTTTTACAACTTTAGGCATGATGAAGGCGTCAGGCGATAAATAGTGCACACACGGGACTGAGTCACTGAGTAAACACAGTGCAGTGGGCCGCAGGTGGCGCGAAGCAGTGCGCTCTGGTGGCGAGGGGACAAAGTATGCCTCGCGCGGGAGTTTTAATCTATTTTATGAGTACACATTGATTTTTTATTGATTTTAAGGCTCGGGGAAAAATGTGCCGGATACTTGAAGCTGCCGGATACTCGAATGCCGGATGAGAGGGATTTTACTGTACTTTGCTTTCTCGTTTATATACCCTATGTGAAACACTTTGCACTTACCTGCATTAAAACTCATTTGCCAGGTTTGCCCACACTCTGACAACATGTCTAGATTTTTCTGCATTTCTATTACTTGCTTGCTTGCTATTTTGGTGTCATCAGCAGATTTCGATATTATACTAGTAAGACCCCCATCTATGTCGTTTATATAAACAAGGAAGAGAACAGGTCCTATAACTGATCCCTGTGGCACAATGCTGGTAACGTTAGTTCGCTTGGAAGCTTTTCCATTTGTTACTAGTCTCTGTTTACCGTTGTTTAGCAATTTTTTACCCATCTCAACACGTCGCCTTGGATACCGTGTGATTTTAGTTTAATCAGGTGCTATTCACTGTCATAACAAATTGTAACTAAAATTATTTCACTGTGGTATAAAATATTTCTTTACAGATATTGCAGCTAGTTGAGCACTGAACAGAAGTTGCATTAATGGTAGATCTTTTCTCATTTCTACAAAATTTACATGCATTTTCTTCACACTGTATGGTACTTTTTTTCCTGACAGCTCTAACTGATGGAAGCAGTGGATGGGGAAGAGGCTTTATCTTTCCTATTCTTTCACTCTTACTATACGCTAGACAGTGTATGTAGTCCCCACGAAGAGCACCGCAAGAACCACTACAATTGTTGTTTGTTCCTCTTTTGTTTTACTTTGTGTTACTCTTTCCCTTCTCCATTCCCCTCCTCCTCCCTTATCGTTTTATTTTTCTTCTTCTTCTTCTTCTTCTACTTCTTCTTTTTCATCTTCTTCTTCTTCTTCTTCTTCTTCTTCTTCTTCCTCCTCTCTTCCTCCTCCTCCTCCTCCTCCTCCTCCTCCTCCTCCTCCTCCTCCTCCTCCTCCTCCTCCTCCTCCTTCTCCTTGGAGAGACTGTTACATTAAGATGCTCATACATACAAAACACAATCAGAGCTCAAGATGAAGGAATAGAAGATACTGGAAAAGGATGAAAAGGACGAGGAGAAGAAGGATAGGGAGGAGGAGGAGGAGGAGGAGGAGGAGGAGGACGAGAAGGACAAGGACGAGGAGAAATAGGAGGACGAGGAAGAGGAGAAGGAGAAGGACGAGGAGGAGGAGGAGGAGGAGGAGGAGAAGGAATGAGTAAGAGGAGGAGGAGGAGGAGGAGAAGAGGAAAAAGGAATACAAAGGAAAGAAGAAACAGCAACATCTCTACTGGGCCTAACGAGGATAGAGCTGGAGGAGGAGAAGGAGGAGAAGGAGGAGGAGGAAGAGAAAGAAAAGGAGGAGGAGGAGGAGGAGGAGAAGGAGGAAGAGGGGATAGAGGAGATGAAGGAGAAGGAAGAGGAAAAGGAAGAGGAGGAGCAGGAGGAGGAGAAAGAAAATGAAGAGGAGGAGGAGGAGGAGGAATATACACAATTCTGATTTTTGTCCGTCTTGCGTCTTGTCTTTGAAATTGGTTTTGTCTTCAGAGAGACCTGAGGTGGAAGGGAACTGAGGGAGAACTGAGGAAGAACGAGAGAAAAGTGATTAATCAATTGATGAGAATAGGTGGTAGTAGTAGTAGTAGTAGTAGTAGTAGTAGTAGTAATAGTAGAAGTAGTAGTAGTAGTAGTAGTAGTAGTAGTAGTAGTAGTAGTTGTTGTTGTTGTTTTTGTTGTTATTGTTGTTGTTGTTGTAGTAGTAGTAGTAGTAGTAGTAGTAGTAGTAGTAATACTACTGGGTGGTGGTGGTGGTGGTGGTGATGGTGGTAGTAGTAGTAGTAGTAGTAGTAGTAGTAGTAGTAGTAGTAGTAGTTGTTGTTGTTGTTGTTGTTGTTGTTGTTGTTGTTGTTGTTGTAGTAATGGTAGTAGTAGTAGTAGTAGTAGTAGTAGTAGTAGTAGTAGTAGTAGTAGTAGTAGTAGTAGTAGTAGTAGTAGTAGTGATAATAATAAGAAAGGTAATGCCGATGATGACGAAGGAGAAGACAGCGACGATCAAGAACAACAATAATAACAATAAATTTTACTCCTCAGGAGCTGTACCTCTGCTGTTTTGCTTCTGCACATTGCGAGGACCTTAGGAGGTATTATTTTAATTTTCCATGGAATGACTACCGCTTCCGTATCATAGATCTATTTTTGTTTTGAGCACGTAACATAGTTGATTGTGTTTGGCATGGAGGCATACATTCCTCACTCTTTCTCTCGATTTTCCTTTAACTCAGTCTGTTCTCGTGCTATACATGATAGGAAGGCAGCCCACTGGCTGCACCTGAGCCTTTCAGCACCTGAAACTCATGGGCCTCATCCCTAACAACTTATCATCTTTCTCTCCTCTGCTTAAATCTCATGTCAACATTGCCATCTCATCTATCTCTAAAGTTGAGCTCAGCTTAAAACTTTGCTAAAACTTCTATTCTGCATGATTCAGAGCTTGTTTTTTTCCTCTCTTCCACCCAGAAAGAGTCTTATACACTTATAACTTCAAAACCACATGTCTGATCGGCAATATGGATTCCGTCGTGCCCGCTCTACTGGTCTTCTGGCCATCCTTATTGATTTTTGGTAATTTTCCTTTAAAGAAATTTTGGTGAAACTTTCTCTAGTGTCTAAAACATACCAGCGGCATTTGGTAGAGTCTGGCACAAACCTTTAATTTCAAACTACCGTCTTATTGTTTCTACCCTCTCTCTGCTCTGCTACAATGTACCTTCATTTGCGATTTCCTTTCTGACCGTTCTGTTGTTGTGGTAGACTGTCACTTCTCTTCCTAGTCTACTAACGATGGTGTTTCTCGGGGTTCCGTCCTATCACCCACGTTCTTTCCATTATTCATCAGTGATCTAAGCCTAACTCACTGTCCTATCCATTCCTACGCCGGTAATACTATTCTGCACTATTCATGTCTTTTCTTAGACATCCAACTCTTCAGGAATTAAACAACTTTTGCAGGGAAATCACAGATCACTTGACTTTTGATGTCATTCATAATATGTTCTCCCCCCCAAAAAAATAATAATGATAAATTAGACACCTGCCAAAACGATAATTACTCCCAGTGAGGTCTAAAGCACTGTTCAGGGGGTGCTGTGAACTTATCATTAAACCCAGCTGTGACCTCACTCACTGAACGTTTCCCTTTCTGTCTCACAACACAAGGGGGCAGTCACAGCCAGCCCTCTAAAGACAACTCTCTTCCTCCACACAAAACTACAAGCACCTAATAACACACACACCCTTCACTCAAAAATTTTAAAATCATGGCGACTCCTACACCAGCCTCGGAGTCCCCATCTGGGGAGGGGACCATCAATGTCCCCAGGTCGGACTGCCTTTCCATCAACGACCGTAAGTGTCTTGACATCCCCCTCAACATTTTCTTCATTAACTTCTGCAACATTCGCGGTCTAAGATCTAATTTTCAATCTGTAGAACACCACCTCTCCTCTTCTAAACCTCATCTTCTCTTCCTCACTGAAATTCAGGTGTCTGAGGCAACTGACAGTAGCCCCTTTTCTGTTCCCTCCTACTTTCTCTATCCTCATTTTCGATCCTAAGCTGGATGCTGCGTTTATGTGCGCAATGACTTAACCTGCTCTCGTGCCCAAGCTCTTGAATCTTCCGAGTTTTCCACCATCTGGCTACGACTACAGAGTCATTCTCATACTAAATTTATCTGTGCTATATACCTCTCTCCTAACTCCTCTGACTATAAGAAATTCTTTGACTACTTAACTTCCAAAGTGGAGCACATTCTGACCCTCTTCCCTTTTGCAGAGATCTCCATTCTTGGAGACTTCAATGTTCACCACCAGCTTTGGCTTTCCTCTCCCTTCACTGACCATCCTGGTGAACTAGCCTACAACTTTGCTATCCTCCATGACCTAGAGCAATTGGTGCAACACCCTACTCCAATTCCTGACCGTCTTGGAGATACGCCCAACATTCTTGACCTTTTCCTGACCTCTAATCCTTCTGCTTATGCTGTCACCCTTTCTTCTCCGTTGGGCTCCTCCGATCACAATCTCATACCTTTATCTTGTCCTATCACTCCAATCCCTCCTCAGGATCCCCCTAAACGAAGGTGCCTCTGGCGTTTTGCCTCTGCTAGTTGGGGGGGACCTGAGGAGGTATTTTGCTGATTTTCCTTGGAATGACTACTGCTTCCGTGTCAGAGACCCGTCTTTGTGTGCTGAGCGCATAACAGAGGTGATAGTGTATGGCATGCAGGCGTACATTCCTCTTTCTTTTTCTCGTCCTAAACCTTCTAAAAGTTGGTTTAACACAGCTTGTTCTCGTGCTATACATGATAGAGAGGTGGCCCACAAAAGGTACTTAAGCCTTCCATCACCAGAATCTCATGCACTTTATATTTCTGCCCGGAACCATGCCAAGTCTGTTCTCCAACTAGCCAAAAACTCCTTCATTAACAGAAAATGTCAAAACCTTTCAAGATCTAACTCCCCTCGTGATTTCTGGCATCTAGCCAAAAAATATCTCCAATAACTTTGCTTCTTCTTTCCCTCCTCTACTTCAACCAGATGGCACCACTGCTATCACATCTATTTCTAAAGCTGAACTCTTTGCTCAAACCTTTGCTAAAAACTTTACCTTGGATGATTCTGGGCTTGTTCCTCCCTCTCTTCCACCCTCTGACTACTTCATGCCACATATTAAAATTCTTCGCAATGATGTTTTCCATGCCCTCGCTGACCTAAACCCTCGGAAGGCTTATGGACCTGATGGGGTTCCTCCTATTGTTCTCCGAAACTGTGCCTCCGTGCTTGCACCTTGCCTAGTCAAACTCTTTCAGCTCTGTCTGTCAACATCTACCTTTCCTTCTTGCTGGAAGTTTGCCTACATTCAACCTGTTCCTAAAAAAGGGTGACCGCTCTAATCCCTCAAACTACCGTCCTATTGCTTTAATTTCCTGCTTATCTAAAGTTTTTGAATCTATCCTCAACAGGAAGATTCTTAAACATCTATCACTTCACAACCTTCTATCTGATCGCCAGAATGGGTTCCGTCAAGGCCGCTCTAATGGTGATCTTCTGCCTTTCCTTACTGAGTCTTGGTCATCCTCTTTTAGAGACTTTGGTGAAACTTTTGCTGTTGCCTTGGACATATCAAAAGCCTTTGACAGAGTCTGGCACAAAGCTTTGATTTCCAAACTACCCTCCTACGGTTTCTATCCTTCTCTCTGTATCTTCATCTCAAGTTTCCTTTCTGACCGTTCTATTGCTGCTATGGTAGACGGTCACTGTTCTTCTCCTAAATCTATTAACAGTGGTGTTCCTCAGGGTTCTGTCCTGTCACCCACTCTCTTCTTATTATTCATTAATGATCTTCTAAACCAAACTTCTTGTCCTATCCACTCCTATGCTGATGATACCACCCTGCACTTTTCCACGTCTTTTCATAGACGTCCAACCCTTCAGGAGGTAAACATACGAGTATCATGCAGGGAAGTCACAGAACGACTGACTTCTGATCTTTCTAAAATTTCTGATTGGGGTAGAGCAAACTTGGTATTGTTCAATGCCTCAAAAACTCAATTCCTCCATCTATCAACTCGACACAACCTTCCAGACAACTATCCCCTCTTCTTCAGTGATACTCAACTGTCCCCCTCTTCTACACTGAACATCCTCGTTCTGTCCTTTACTTATAATCTGAACGGAAAACTTCACATCTCATCTCTAGCTAAAACAGCTTCTATGAAGTTAGGTGTTCTGAGACGTTTCCGCCAGTTTTCTCACCCCTCCAGCTGCTAACTCTATACAAGGGCCTTATCCGTCCATGTATGGAGTATGCTTCACATGTCTGGAGGGGTTCCACTCATACTGCTCATCTAGACAGGGTGGAATCAAAAGCTTTTCGTCTCATCAACTCCTCTCCTCTAACTGACTGTCTTCAGCCCCTCTCTCACCGCCGCAATGTTGCATATCTATCTGTCTTCTACCGCTATTTTCATGCCAACTGCTCTTCTGATCTTGCTAACTGCATGCCTGCCCTCCTTCCGTGGCCTAGCTGCACAAGACTTTCTTCTTTCTCTCACCCCTATTCTGTCCACCTCTCTAACGCAAGAGTTAACCAGTATTCTCAATCATTCATCCCTTTCTCTGGTAAACTCTGGAATTCCCTGCCTGCTTCTGTATTTCCACCTTCCTATGACTTGAATTCCTTCAAGAGGGAGGTTTCAAGACACTTATCCACCAATTTTTTACCACTGCTTTGACCCTTTTATGGGACTGGCATTTCAGTGGGCATTTTTTTTATTAGATTTTTGTTGCCCTTGGCTACATTAAAAAAAATAAATAAATAATTGAGTCAAAACATGATTTGCATATGCCGTGATTTTATATTTTCCTTTGAGATTTTGCTGCATAAGCACAGATCTAGAGCTAAAGGACGATGCGAGGATAGGCGCATCAAATAAAACAGTCATAGGTTCTGAAAACTGTTTTTCTGTGCTAGCCCTCAATGCATATATGCAGCATCTTTCTCGAACAATTAAGGAGACAGGCGACTTCAGCACAACCTTTCATGAAAGAATTGTAATATCCCGAGACAGAAACGAACGTATATAATCGACAGAACTTAGCAAAGGAAAGGTTTCTAGCACAGATTCAAAGTAACAAAAGTAATTCGGATATGATTTTTATTTGATTAAATAAATAAATAAATAAATAAATAGATGAATTAATTTTTTTTTATTTTATTTAAATTTCATATATATATATATACGAGTATATATATATATATATATATATATATATATATATATATATATATATATATATATATATATATATATATATATATATATATATATATATATATATATATATATATATATATATATATATATATATATATATATATATATATATATATATATATATATATATATATATATATATATATATATATATATATATATATATATATATATATATATATATATATATATATATATATATATATATATATATATATATATATATATATATATATATATATATATATATATATATATATATATATGAAATTTAAATAAAATAAAAAAAAATTAATTCATCTATTTATTTATTTATTTATTTATTTAATCAAATAAAAATCATATCATATATATATATATATATATATATATATATATATATATATATATATATATATATATATATATATATATATATATATATATATATATATATATATATATATATATATATATATATATATAATCTTTCAGGATACCTAACACTTTGGTATCTCGAGAGTCAGAAGTGTAATCCCACCTTTCACTATACACTAGGTCATACAAATGTAGCAGCACACGCTCATTCACCAAATCTTGCTTCCATTCACGAGGCAGAAAACTTCTCACTTTGCTTCGCGGGGTCCAGCGTAAGGACTCCTTTTGACATCATGTAATCTGTACTATAAGTCTGGTGGTAAGTTACCTAATCTTCCGTCCTCTTTAAATTAATTTTTTCCTCACGCTTGATAATGAGTTGTGCTATCATACTTCATTGACAAGCCCTCAAGTTGTAATCCCTATTGACCTTGTTCCAGTCGTTCATCATTTATTGCACGATGGGCCTCGTGTTGCTCATCCATGGAGGGATTAAACAATGCAAGCAGCTTGAAATAAATAATATTACTGTATGTTACATTCAGATGTTGAGAATCATATTTTGCAATGCATTAATTGTGTGTGTGCAAAATAAAGGTTATGTTTCTCCTCCTCGTGCCATCTTTCCTTATCCGATGGGTTTTCTTGTAATAGGCTTATTAGAACTCCACAGAATCATCATGGTTCACACTAGGGCCTGATTTGCATTGGTCATTTGAGCTGCTCTGTTATTCTAGCTTCTCTAACAACTGTCTGCAAATTACGCCGCTCTTTCTCAGCTTTTCGGGATAAGTTGGCGTTGTGTATATCTTCTGTGTGTGAGCCTTATAACTGTGTACGACCAGCGAATTGGCCTGGATTCATGTGGAAAAGCGCCCCACATCAGGTTACAGAGGATAGTAGCCTACGGAAGCTGACCCGAAGTAGTGGCAGCTGTGAGAGAGGCTGGGGCTGGTGGTAACGATATAAATAAATAAATAAATAAATAAATAAATATATATATATATATATATATATATATATATATATATATATATATATATATATATATATATATATATATATATATATATATATATATATATATATATATATATATATATACAAAAATCCGAATAAAAATGGCCACTGAAATGCCAGTCCCATAAAAGAGGTCCAAAGCGGTAGTCAAAAATTGAAGGATAAATGTCTTGAAACCTCCCTTTTGAAGGAATTCAAAGGAAGGAGGGGAGGCATGCAGTTAGCAAGATCAGAAGAGCAGTTAGCATGAAAATAGCGGTAGAAGACAGCTAGAGATGCAACATTGCGGCAATGAGAGAGAGGCTGAAGACAGTCAGTTAGAGGAGAGGAGTTGATGAGACGAAAAGCTTTTGATTCCACCCTGTCTAGAAGAGCAGTATGAGTGGAACCCCTCCAGACATGTGAAGCATACCATATATGGACGGATAAGGCCCTTGTACAGAGTTAGCAGCTGGAGGGGTGAGAAAAACTAGCGGAGACGTCTCAGAACACCTAACTTCATAGAAGCTGTGTTAGCTAGAGATGAGATGTGAAGTTTCCAGTTCAGGTCATAAATACAGGACAGACCGAGGATGTTCAGTGTAGAAGAGGGGGACAGTTGAGTGTCATTGAAGAAGAGGGGATAGTTGTCTGGAAGGTTATGTCGAGTTGATAGATGGAGGAATTGAGTTTTTGAGGCATTAAACAATACCAAGTTTGCTCTGCCCCAATCAGAAATTTTAGAAAGATCAGAAGTCAAGCGTTCTGTGGCTTTCCTGCGTGATATGTTTACCTCCTGAAGGGTTGGACGTCTATGAAAAGACGTGGAAAAGTGCAGGGTGGTATCATCAGCGTAGGAGTGGATAGGACAAGAAGTTTGGTTTAGAAGATCATTAATGAATAATAAGAAGAGAGTGGGTGACAGGACAGAACCCTGAGGAACACCACTGTTAATAGATTTAGGAGAACAGTGCCCGTCTACCACATCAGCAATAAAACGGTCAGAAAGGAAACTTGAGATGAAGTTACAGAGAGAAGGATAGAAACCATAGGAGGGCATTTTGGAAATCAAAGCTTTGTGCCAGACTCTATCAAAAGCTTTCGATATGTCCAAGTCAACAGCAAAAGTTTCACCAAAATCTCTAAAAGAGGATGACCAAGACTCGGTAAGGAAAGCCAGAAGATCACCAGTAGAGCAGCGTTGATGGAACCCATACTGGCGATCATATAGAAGGTTGTGAAGTGATAGATGTTTAAGAATCTTCCTGTTGAGGATAGATTCAAAAACTTTAGATAGGCAGGAAATTAAAGCAATAGGACGGTAGTTTGAGGGATTAGAACGGTCACCCTTTTTAGGAACAGGTTGAATGTAGGCAAACTTCCAGCAAGAAGGAAAGGTAGATGTTGACAGACAGAGCTGAAAGAGTTTGACTAGGCAAGGCGCAAGCACGGAGGCACAGTTTCGGAGAACAATAGGAGGAACCCCATCAGATCCATAAGCCTTCCGAGGGTTTAGGCCAGTGAGGGCATGGAAAACATCATTGCGAAGAATTTTAATAGGTGGCATGAAGTAGTGAGAGGGTGGAGGAAAGGGAGGAACAAATCCAGAATCGTCCAAGGTAGAGTTTTTAGCAAAGGTTTGAGCTAAGAGTTCAGCTTTAGAAATAGATGTGATAGCAGTTGTGCCATCTGGTTGAAATAGAGGAGGGAAAGAAGAAGAAGCAAAGTTATTAGAGATATTTTTGGCTAGATGCCAGAAGTCACGAGGGGAGTTAGATCTTGAGAGGTTTTGACACTTTCTGTTAATGAAGGAGTTTTTGGCTAGTTGGAGAACAGACTTGGCATGGTTCCGGGCAGAAATATAAAGTGCATGAGATTCTGGTGATGGAAGGCTTAAGCACCTTTTGTGGGCCACCTCTTTATCATGTATAGCACGAGAACAAGCTGTGTTAAACCAAGGTTTAGAAGGTTTAGGACGAGAAAAAGAGTGAGGAATGTAAGCCTCCATGCCAGACACTATCACCTCTGTTATGCGCTCAGCACACAAAGATGGGTCTCTGACACGGAAGCAGTAGTCATTCCAAGGAAAATCAGCAAAATACCTCCTCAGGTGCCCCCAACTAGCAGAGGCAAAACGCCAGAGGCACCTTCGCTTAGGGGGATCCTGAGGAGGGATTGGAGCGATAGGACAAGATAAAGATATGAGATTGTGATCGGAGGAACCCAACGGAGAAGAAAGGGTGACAGCATAAGCAGAAGGATTAGAGGTCAGGAAAAGGTCAAGAATGTTGGGTGAATCTCCAAGACGGTCAGGAATACGAGTAGGGTGTTGCACCAATTGTTCAAGGTCACGGAGGATAGCAAATTTGTAGGCTAGTTCACCAGGATGGTCAGTGAAGGGAGAGGAAAGCCAAAGCAGGTGGTGAACATTGAAGTCTCCAAGAATGGAGATCTTTGCAAAACGGAAGAGGGTCAGAATGTGCTCCACTTTGGATGTTAAGTAGTCAAAGAATTTCTTATAGTCAGAGGAGTTAGGTGAGAGGTATATAGCACAGATAAATTTAGTATGAGAGTGACTCTGTAGTCGTAGCCAGATGGTGGAAAATTCGGAAGATTCAAGAGTGTGGGCACGAGAGCAGGTTAAGTTAAGTTAGTTGCCTCAGACACCTGAGTTTCAGTGAGGAAAAGAAGATGAGGTTTAGAAGAGGAGAGGTGGTGTTCTACAGATTGAAAATTAGATCTTAGACCACGAATGTTGCAGAAGTTAATGAAGAAAAAGTAGAGGAGGGTGTCAAGACACTTAGGGTCGTCGAAAGAAAGGCAGTCCGACCTGGGGACATTTATGGTTCCCTCCCCTGATGGGGTCTCCGAGGCTGGTGTAGGAGTCACCATGATGATTTTAAAATTTTTGAGTGAAGTGTGTGTGTTATTAGGTGCTTGTAGTTTTGTGTAGAGGAAGAGAGTTGTCTTTAGAGGACAGGCTGTGACTGCCCCCTTGTGTTGTGAGACACAAAGGGAAACGTTCAGTGAGGTCACAGCTGGGTTTAATGATAAGTTCACAGCACCCCCTGAACAGTGCTTTAGATCTCACTGGGAGTAATTATCGTTTCGGCAGGTGTCTACTGCCTCCTCCTATCAGTAGGATAGACCTGACAAGGTATTCTTGCTAGCTGCTACTGACACTAAGTCACTGACAGTCTCTCGTTGTCAGGATTTATGACTATTCACACTGTTCACTTACCCAGTCACGTGGGTCCTGTGCCCAGGGGGCCCTACGGGTTTATGGAGTTCGTCTTGGCAGCAGGGCACTCAAAAGACAGGGGAAGCAGAACAGTCACACGGTTTTATTAGTGCAGCTCACACACAGGTTAATATTTGGTATATCTCACAGTTCGGACACAGAGACTTTCAACAAGATGTACAAACACCATACACTCAGGAGGCAGGCACAATAGCAGAGGCAGGTAATCGGGGAAGCGCACGTTTCTCTTTTTGGTTTGGTCAGGTGGGGACGATGAACTTCTCATTACAATAAGTTTTACATTAGTTTCTGGTGCGTGTTCCTCTATCCGTCACAGACACGTCTCTCTCTTTTCGGTCTCTCCCCTCTTTTCTTTATCTTTCTCCTTCCTTACTTCTCAAGATAGCCTCGCTATCTTGTTTTCTATTTCGCTGCGTGCAACAATATAAATATTGTTGCGACTAGATACGGCCCCTTCACAGCTGCCACTACAGTCAGGTGAGCTAGACTAGCTCCTTCTAGCCTAGTGCAGGGCACCTACTGGTCGCCCACAGCTATCAAGCATTAATAGGTTTTCACTCTGTTTAACCCACCAACAGGGAAGGGAGTAATACAATCAACAACAAACTCACAAGCTGAGAAAGGATCGCAAATCACATGCTAGGGAGGCACAGCTTGGACAAAGAACACACAGGTATAAGGCTAATAGTTATCTGCGAATGAACCTCTCACATAATGAAGCCATCCATACCCACTCATTATTATATCCTCCTGCTTGAGAGCGGTCTATCTGTGGTCTCTCAGAAGACAGACAAATACCACCTGTATAAGGTAAAGCCCGGGGGAAAGAACAGATAGCTGCAAACAGCAGAGTATTATAAAATTCTCTGGTTCGAATTTTCCCATCACTGAGCCTTGAATACCAATCGTATTTAACGGCATAAAGCACTAAAGACGCAAGTACACAACAACCGGTACGTCCCGCGATGGTCCACCCACCGCTCTCAAGACTACCAACAGGACATCAAACAAACCGGACACCGTGACATAGGATATAAGACCACGTGGTCCACACAAGTAATCTGGAACGCACCTGCCAAGCTTCCGCTAGGTGCTTATCCACCCTTGCACAGCAGGGGCCTACTGCTACTAATACTCCAGCTGTAAATACTACGTATAGTCTTCTAATATATACAAGAATCCCCGTGCCAGCTCTCCATCACTCCTACAAGCTATCCACGTTCTCTCCCTATAAAACACGAGGCCAGATTGGTTAGTGGGAAAGAGACGCTGCCAGCAGTCTCAGGCATCTCAGAGAGTGAATTAATGTTGTAGGGAAATGGCAGTAACACGGGACGGACAGGGAGGGGGAAAGAGACGGTCGCTCGCTCAGTTACCCTCACACAGCACGCTATCTTACTCCAAAAACGAGGATAACTTCTAAAAATCATTAGACAATGATCAGGGGGGTTGGGAGAGATTTAGCAATTTTATGGGGGAGGACAACTCCCCTACTACATGTATCAAACTCAACTCGAAAAGTGGGTAAAGTGGGAAGTGGGCAAATTTTATAGGTGAAACAAGTTATGTGACTGGGAGTGGTTTCTATACTGAACACAAGAGCGGGTCCAAGTCATCTTATGTCGGGCACTCTCTCTCTCTCTCTCTCTCTCTCTCTCTCTCTCTCTCTCTCTCTCTCTCTCTCTCTCTCTCTCTCCTTGATTTTTCGTCCTTCTATCTTTTTATCTTTGTATCTTTTTTTCGCTACTATGGCGCCACTCATAACACGTCCCCTTTTTAACGAAAAAAAAAATAGAATAGATATAAACTTAAAAAATGTTTAGGCATATGACAATTAGCTTACAACTCTTGACTAATGAATATACAACTCGCAACATACTGGGGTGGTGGGCACATAAAACAACGCTACAAAGAACGCTATGGCACTATCAGCAACACAAGCAAACAGGACCACAACTCCCTCCTTCAGGACACACTCGGCACCACTTATTCCTCCTCCTCCAACGAGGCTTGTCACCAAGATCCTATGATGGCCTCTACTACGATTTTGGCGCAAGGAATTACCCCTGCAGGGAGTAATGTTTATAACATTTTTACTACAGCAGCTACAGCTGCTTCAACTTTTTCTGTGATTCTTATCTTATCTCTTCCTCTTACTCTTTCCTCTGCTGGCTCTTTTACTCCACCCACTCTCACCTCTTCTGCACTCTCTGCTACACAGCGTATTCCTTCTTCTGTACTTTCTTCTCACAAAACAAACACAAGAGCCAGCAAGCAACTAAAATGATAACCCTGCTTCCTCAACGTACTCAGCTCGCCCACCAGACGCCTTGGTGGTACCGCGGCACCGCTAGGTATCACACTTCCTGGCCGGACGGCTTCTTCTGGGCCACCAATCAAGGCTCAGTGGCTCCTCCAATTCTCCGCACTGGAGAACACACTTAACCGGGTCTGCAGTGCCCACACTTTCACTCCGTCTTGCCCGCTTATGGCTCCTCAGAGCCTTCATGCAACACACATAAAACGAACAAACTAAAAAGGCAACTTCCATACCAAAAATAAGAAAAGCCTCCTGCCCACTTTTACTTAAACAATACGGTATTTCGCAAGTGTGATATAACCAAGCCTATTTCTCATTGCCAGGCGCAACAATGTTATTACTCTCCACTCCTCCTGTATCAGAAAGTTTTGTGCCCACCTGTTCTAGGAGAGAAGTGTCACCACTGTATCGATGAAGTCACCCTCCAGTGTTTCTGAGTTGATTAGTCACCTCTGTTGTTCTGGAGTTGATGCTTGATGATGCTTGTTACTTGCCCAGTCGATGAAGATTGCTGGAGTATTGGTAGCGTGGAGGACCGGAGTGAGACGGTGATCCTGGTACCTTGGAGGTCGTGGGTAGTTAGTTGATATTATGGTATGTGTGCGAATAAAAGACACGATGACGAGAGTTCTTGATTTAATGATAGGTAGATAATACACACTGATTCGAGACTACTGATTGTACTCTCTTTCTCTCTCTCTCTCTCTGAAGTGATATAATTTATAACTGAGGAGCATTTCTCACGGCTGAACATAAGAACATAAGAAATAAAGGAAGCTGCAAGAAGCGACCAGGCTTACACGTGGCAGTCCCTGTATGAAATATACCTACCAATTTCTACCTATCATCCCCATCAATAAACCCGTCTAATCTTCTCTTAAAGCTCCCTAATGTCTTAGCACTAACAACATGATTACTGAGTCCTTTCCACTCATCTAACACTCTATTTGAGAACCATTTCTTCCTATCTCTTTCTTAAACCTATTTTTTTTTTTTTTTCAAGTTTGAACCGTTATTTCGTGTTCCATCCTGGTTGCTGTTCCTAAGAATTTTGCTTACATCCACCTTGTTATAACCCTTATACCACTTAAAGACTTCTATCAGATCCCCTCTTAACCTATGTCTCTCCAAAGAATGTAAATTTAACAGCTTCAATCTCGCCTCGTAAGGAATACTCCTCATCCCCTGTATCCTTTTAGTCATTCTCCTAAGTACTGATTCCAATAGACCAATATCTTTTCTGTAATGTGAGGACCAGAGCTGCACAGCGTAGTCTAGATGAAGTTTGACCAGCGCCAAATATAACTAATATTACTTCGGGCCTTCTACTTTTAACAATTCTAAAAGTGAATCCTAATAGCCTATTTACCCTGTTTCTGGCCTCTATGCATTACTTTCCTCGACGGAATTCAGAGCTAACTATAACTCCTAAATCTTTTTCGTACCCTAAACCTACCAGAGTTTCGTTGTTTATTGTGTATCTACTGTGTGGGTTTCCTCTACCTATCCTAAGTACTTTGCATTTGTTGATATTAAACTGCATTTGGCATCTGTAAGTCCATTCACTCATCCTATCCAAATCTGCCTGGAAGGCGATGGCATCCGATTCTGACCTAATTAATCTACCTATCTTTGTGTCATTCGCAAATTTATTAACATCACTACTAATTCCACTATCCAAGGCATTGATATATATTAAAAATAATAATGGTCCTAATACTGATCCCTGTGGGATCCCACTAATTACATGATCCCACTCATATTTAGAGCCGTTTATTACAACCATGTTAAACTGACAGGTCTATAGTTAGATGCTAAAGTTTTATCTCCTTTCTTGGCTGACTGTGATTGAGCGGAACTGAGTGAGAGACTAAGACTGACTGCTCGTGACTGGGTGACTGACTGACTGTGTCTGAATTTCCGAATGAACTGAGAGCTCACTATATGCGGGCTGTATTTATCTGAGCTAAGGACCGGAAGTGGGAGTGAAATTCCATTGAGAGGTAGAGAAGGGGGGACGAACGCAGGTAGAGGAGGAGAAATGACCAGGAAGGAAGACAAACATATGTACACAGGTGTTATCGTTAAGGACTGGAAGTGTGTGTGAAATTTCCTTGAGATGTGGAGAAGGGACTGGCTGGCCATGGTACACGTGGGATGAACATATGAAATAGCGAAATATACATATATATAACAATAGTAATTCTTGAGACTGATACACTCTCGCCGACCACTTGATGATACAGGAGTCACAACAACGAGCTGACGGCTGCTCCTTTCCAGGAAACAGCACACCCATTCCTGCACACGGAGTAAATCTCCCGCATTTTGGCCAATCCCAACACGACAATCTCATATTCGGGCTAAGTACCTGACACTTAACAACGGCTTGGCCACACGAAGCCCCTAGCAACACTTTGGTGCCCCTCGAGCGTCAAGCAACACTTTATCACCGCCAATTTCGTTTAACATTGCTTCTCGATGCCAAGCCGTGGCGCCGGCGTCAGCGACAACAATATCAATAAGAGTGAAGAACATTTGGGAACATTTAGAGAAACATAACTTGACAAATCAATCACAGCGTGGCTTTACGAAAGGGAAATCTTGCCTGACGAACTTGTTAGGTTTTCACAGTAAGGTTTACAAGGCGGTAGATAATGGTGATAGTTATGACATCCTATATCTGGACTTAAGCATAGCGTTTGAACAAGGTTTCCCATTAGAGACTACTGAGAAAGGTTAGGGCGCATTGGATAGATGGGAAGGTGTTAGACTGGATAAGGTCGTGGCTAAGCGAGAGGCAACAGAGACTTGTAATAAACGACTCTAAATCCGAGTGGGGTCAAGTAATTACTGGAGTGTCGCAAGGATCAGTATTAGGGCCATCGTTGTTTGTAATATATATCAATAACATGGATAGTTGAATTAGTAGTGATGTTAGTAAATTTGCAGAAGTTGTGGTATTAAGAACATAAGAATATAAGAAATAAGGGAAGCTGCAAGAAGCCATCAAGACTAAACGTGGCAGTCCCTGTATGAAATATACCTACCTATTTCCACCTATCATCCCCATCCATAAATTTGTCTAATCTTCTTTTAAAGCCCTAATGACTTAGCACTAACAACTTGATTACTGAGTCTACCACTGTTTCATCTACAATTCTATTTGAGATTTCTTCCTATCTCTTTTTTAAACCTAAATTTTTCAAGCTTGAAACCGTTATTTCTTCATATATCCTGGTTACTGACCCTAAGAATTTTGATTACATCCCTTGTTATAACCCTTATACCACTTAAAGGTCCTCTCTTAGCCTACATCTCTCTAAAGAATGTAAATTTAACAGCTTCAATCTTGTTCCGTATGGAATGCTGTATCCCTTTAGTCATTCTCCTTTGTATTGATTCTAATATACCTATATCCTTCCTATAATATGGAGACCAAAACTGCACAGCGTATTCTAGATGGGGTCTTACAAGCGCCAAATATAACTTTAACATTACTTCGAGACTTTTACTTTTAACAACTCCTAAAAATTAATTCTAATACCCTATTTGACCTGCTTTGGGCTCTATGCATTGCTTTCTTAGAAGGAGTTCAGAGCTATAAATCCTAAATATTTTTCGTGCCCTAAACCTACCAGAGCTTCGTTGTTTATTGTGTACCTACTGTGTGGGTTTCCTCTACCTACGCTAAGTACTTTGCATTTGTTGACATTAAACTGCATTTGCTATCTGTCTGTCCATTCGTTCATATTATCCAAATCTGCCTGTAAGGCAATGGCATCCGATTCTTACCTGATTAATCTATCTTCGTGTCATCCGCAATCCGCAAACATCTTTTACAGTTCCTATACAAGGGAAAACAACACCGGTTATAGCACGAGAGAGAGGGGGCCCCACCGGACGTGGCCCTGCCCGGCCACCAAAATCTCTAAAAACACTCCCGAGTCTTGCTCACTCCAAAACGGCCACACACTGGGCCTCTACGTGCTATCTTCACATGTGTCCCTTGAACTTCGAATGGCGCAACAGGCTATTCAAAATATTGTCACTCTCCTCTGCTAACTCCGCCCAACCCTCAACTTCCTTGCCGCCAACTCCTGCCTTGACAAGATGTGAGACAAAGCGTCCCTAAGAGGCAGAACTCTCCTTGGATACGATGGTAGCTGTATCTTCGGCTATCAGAAGGGATGGCTCACTACTTGAGCTAACACCCACTGAGTTTGGTCCCAGCAGAGGAGCAGCCTTTTTCCTCCACAGGGGGATAAGTCCTACCTCCCCAGCAGGGTTAGGAGCCTCCCCACCCTCAGCAGTAACCCCTAACATACCAGACAAAAGGCTGGGGCTCAAACTGAACACCAGGACCCACAGCCTCAAAACTAGGTGACAACTCAGCCAGTGTCACCTCTGAGGTGCTCTGCAGAGTGAGGCAAGCCAACAAACAAACTACTCAAACCCATCTCTCCAGCCTCACCCTTGACAGCACTCCCACCAAAGTCATATGCCTCCTGTGGTGGCTCTTCTCTGTCAAAGTCAGACCCAAACCCTCACCAGCAGTGGAACAGGCCTCTGGGGACTCTGCTCCCACTGTAGCATCTGCATCCTCTCCACACTCCTCTAATGGTAGCCCTTCCTACCTCCAGTCGATTCCAGTAGTCACAGAGAGCTCCACTTGTCTTGCCATAGAGCGAGTGACAACAGTACTCAAGTCTGATTTCTCCACCACTGCCTCCTCCAAGATGGAGGACTAAGCCAGACTCACCCACCTGGGAGGTCATTTCCTAACAAGAAATCGATGCCCAACACTGGTATGTCTTTCGCTAGTCCCACACGCGCCTCCACGTTTATTAGCAGCCACACAAGCCTTATCTCCTCCGTGGCGAAGCTTTCAATGTCAACAACTTCCTGGTGTTTGAGGCAACTCGCCTCCCAGTAACATTCCTCCACAGTGACTGTTGTGCTGCTGTATGTCTCAAAACAGTGACAGGATACTCAACTCCCGGAATCTCAAGTGCCTTTACACAAAAATGAACGGCACTAATCCAAACCAGACCTCACGGGGGACAGTGTGGTATCAACAGACAAGGGAGCAGCCACTCATGCTTTTCTCCCCTCACAACCAAATACTGGCCAGACCTCAGCACTCTCCTGGTCTCGGTCTTGAGACACAATCAAAGCCAGCAGCTTCTAGGGGGATTTAGGAGCTGTGGCTCTCACTAACTTAGGATAGTTAAATTTAAGGTGCCCAATGTTCTTACAATAATGGCACATAGGCTACATACTGTAACTGGGAGTGCTATGCACCATGCTCCCAGTCTGTCTCCGTCAAGGACTGGTTGGAGACTTATTACCAACAGGACATACTCGTCCTAACTTGTTCCCAACGCCACTGCTGTAGCGTGGATTTTCTGGCAACCCAGCGCCTGCCTCGCTTTTAGACATACTGTCACCGACCCCACCAGACGTCCCACTCAACCAACACATGGTCATCTGCCCACGTGGTCGCCTCCTTAAAGGTCTTAAACCTTTTCTCCCAGAGCAGTTGCACAATCTCTTTCTCGGCCACATAAACTGTTTCATCACCATATGCTCCTTTAACTCACGGAAGGAGGTGGCACACTTGCTAGCTATCCACTTTTCAAATACCTCCTCGAGGTAGCGATCACAATTAAGATACGAGTCACTAGGGTTTCTCTTCGCACATCTAAATTGTTGCCTGTAAGCCTATGTACGCAGCTCATAGGCTCTCAGGATGTCAGCCTTAAACTCTTTATAAATTTTTAAATCCTCCACTGACATCCTGTCATAGACTTCTAACGCTTTGCCCTTCAACATGTTAGCAACAAGGCTTGAGGCCAATCAAATTCGGCTGCGTTCTTCTCAAATCTCCTGAACCATTATGTCACCTTAAACTCAGGTATCAACTTCAAACTTCTTCCCATCTGATTTTCTACGGTATCTTTCCTCACTCCTCTCCGCAGTTGTCTTCTTCAACTCAAATGTTGTATTTTTCTCAGCCTCCTCCCTAGCATACATTCTCGCCTTCTCCTTTTCTGCCTCTGGCAATCATGCCTTCTCGGTCTCAAGCCTCCTGGCTTCTCTATCTTCCTCAGCCTTCAACCTTTTCGTCTCCACTTCAGCTTTCAACTTAAGCTTTCTCATCTCCCTCTCTTTCTCTTCTTCTTCTCCTCCTTCTTCAATTGTCTCTTCCTCTTGGCTTCCAGCTCGAACATCTTAGCTTCTCTTGCCTCCTTCAGCTCCAATTTTCTCATCTCCAATAAAGTGTTGCTTGACGCTCGAGGGGCACCAAAGTGTTGCTAAGGGCTTCGTGTGGCCAAGCCGTTGTTAAGTGTCAGGTACTTAGACCGAATATGAGATTGTCGTGTTGGGATTGGCCAAATGCGGGAGATTTGCTCCGTGTGCAGGAATGGGTGTGCTGTTTCCTGGAAAGGAGCAGCCGTCAGCTCGTTGTTGTGACTCCTGTATCTCCAAGTCACATTTAATGGCACAAAACACCAATGATGGCAACACATAACAACCGGCAGGCCCTTGAGATGGTCCACTGACTCCTCTCAAGACTGCCAACAAGACACCAATCAAACCGGAAACCGGACACCGTAATGGAAGTGATAAAATCTCATGGTCCACACAATTAATCTGGCACACAACTCCAAAGTTTCTGCTACGTGCTTATCCTACCTAGCACAGCAGCGGTTTACTGCTGCTAATACCCCATATGTAAATACTAAGTATAATTCTTTAATATATACAACAATCCCCCCCCCCCCGCCACCTCTCCCTCACTCCTGCAAGCTACCCACATCCTCTCCTTACAAAGCCCGAAGCCAGACTGGCTCGTGGGAAAGAGACGCTGCCAGCAGTCTCAGGCGTTTCAGGCAGTGACTCATGTGGTGGGGGAAGTGGAGTAACAGGAGAGAGTGATGGTGAGGGGGGAGAGACAGGTTGCTCACTCAGTCACTCTCACACAGCAATCATACTCCAAAAAAGGAGGTTAAATTCTAAAAATCCTTACTCACTCATCAGGATTTAACAGCTTTATCATTTTATGAACAATTGATCGGGGATTTGACAATTTCATGGGGATGGGAATCTCCCTTATTAAATCATGTATCGAACTCAACTCGGGGGGAAAGGGAAGTGGGTAAATCCCATAGGGGAGAGAAGTTAAGTGACTGGGAGCAATTTATATACTAAATACGAGAGTAGGCCAAAGTCATCATATGTTGGGCACTCTCTCTCTCTCTCTCTCTCTCTCTCTCTCTCTCTCTCTCTCTCTCTCTCTCTCTCTCTCTCTCTCTCTCTCTCTCTATCTATCTATCTATCTACCTGTCTAACTGTCTATCAATCTATATCATCTTTTTATCTTCTTATTTTCATATTCTTTCCTTTTACTATGGCACCTTTCATAATATATATATATATATATATATATATATATATATATATATATATATATATATATATATATATATATATATATATATATATATATATATATATATATGTGAGACAGTAGACACGTGCTGAAACGATACTTACTCCTAGTGAGGTCTCAAATACTGCAGCATAGAATGCAGTGTCCCATGCATAGAATGCATGGGTTCCGTCAAGGCCGCTCTACTGGTGATCTGGCTTTCTTTACTGAGTCTTGGTCATCCTCTTTTAGAGATTTTGGTGAAACTTTTGCTGTTGCCTTGGACATATCAAAAGCTTTTGATAGAGTTTGGCACAAAGCTTTGATTTCCAAACTACCCTCCTACGGTTTCTATCCTTCTCTCTGTAACTTCATCTCAAGTTTCCTTTCTGACCGTTCTATTGCTGCTGTGGTAGACGGTCACTGTTCTTTTCCTAAATCTATTAACAGTGGTGTTCCTGAGGGTTCTGTCCTGTCACCAACTCTCTTCTTATTATTCATTAATGATCTCCTAAACCAAACTTCTTGTCCTATCCACTCCTACGCTGATGATACCACCCTGCAATTTTCCACGTCTTTTCATAGACGTCCAACCCTTCAGGAGGTAAACATAGCACGCAGGGAAACCACAGAACGCCTGACTTCTGATCTTTCTAAAATTTCTGATAGGGACAGAGCAAACTTGGTATTGTTCAATGCCTCAAAAACTCAATTCCTCCATCTATCAACTCGACACAACCTTCCAGACAACTATTCCCTCTTCTTCAATGACACTCAACTGTTCCCCTCTTCTACACTGAACATCCTCGGTCTGTCCTTTACTTATAATCTGAACTGGAAACTTCACATCTCATCTCTAGCTAAAACAGCTTCTATGAAGTTAGGTGTTCTGAGACGTCTCCGCCAGTTTTTCTCACCCCCCCAGCTGCTAACTCTGTACAAGGGCCTTATCCGTCCATGTATGGAGTATGCTTCACATGTCTGGGGGGGTTCCACTCATACTGCTCTTCTAGACAGGGTGGAATCAAAAGCTT
>NC_087153.1:24594010-24606510 GCF_035594125.1 Scylla paramamosain | reverse complement strand
CTAAAAAGGGTGACCGTTCTAATCCCTCAAACTACCGTCCTATTGCTTTAATTTCCTATCTAAAGTTTTTTAATCTATCCTCAACAGGAAGATTCCTGAACATCTATCACTTCACAACCTTCTATCTGATCGCCAGTATGGGTTCCATCAAAGGCGCTATACTGGCTTTCCTTACTGAGTCTTGGTCATCCTCTTTTAGAGATTTTCATGAAACTTTTGCTGTTGCCTTAGACATATCAAAAGCTTTTGATAGAGTCTGGCACAAAGCTTTGATTTCCAAACTACCCTCCTACGGCTTCTATCCTTCTCTCTGTAACTTCATCTCAAGTTTCCTTTCTGACCGTTCTATTGCTGTTGTGGTAGACAGTCACTATTCTTCTCCTAAATCTATTAACAAGGTTCTGTCACCCACAATCTTCCCATTATTCATCAATGATATTCTAAACCAAACTTCTTGTCCTATCCACCCCTACCCTGATGATACCACCATGCACTTCACGTCTTCTCACAGACGTCCATCCCTTCAGAAAGTAAACAGTTCACGCAGGGAAGCCACAGAACAGCTGACTTCTGATCTCTCTAAAATTTCTGATTATGGCAAAGCAAACTTGGTATTGTTCAGTGCCTCAAAAACTCAATTCCTCCATCTATTAACTTGACACAACCTTCCAGACAACTATCCCCTCTTCTTCAATGACACTTAACTGTCCCTCTCTTCTACATTGAACATCCTCGGTCTGTCTTTTTCTAATAATCTAAACTGTAAACTTCACATCTCATCTCTAACTAAAGCAGTTTCTATGAAGTTAGGCGCTCTGAGACGTCTCCGCCAGTTTTTCTCCCCCCCTCCCCCCAGCTGCTAACTCTGTACAAGGGCCTTATCTGTCCATCAATGGAGCATGCTTCACAAATCTTAGGGGAGGGGTGTCCACTCGTACCGTTCTTTTAGACAGGGTTGAATCAAAAACTTTTCATCTCATCAACTCCTCTCCTCTAACTGACTATCTTCAGCCTATTTCTCACCGCCGCAATGTTCTATCTCTTGCTATCTTCAAACGCTATTTCCATGCTAACTACTCTTCCGATCTTGCTAACTGTATGCCTTCCCTCATCCTGCGGCCTCGCTGCACAAGACTTTCTTCTTTCTCTTACCCCTTTTCTGTCTATCTCTCTAATGCAAGAGTTAATCAGTATTCTCATTCATTTATATCTTTCTCTGGTAAACTCTAGAACTTCTTGCCTGCTTCTGTATTTCCACCTTCCTATGATTTAAATTCCTTTAAGACACTTATCCTTCATTTTTTTTTTACTATCGCCTCGGTTCCTATTCGGGGATCGGCATCTCAGTGGGCTTTTATTTATTATTAGATTTTTGTTTTCCTTGGCCGGTGTCTCCCTACATAAAAAAAAAAACATATATATATATATATATATATATATATATATATATATATATATATATATATATATATATATATATATATATATATATGATTTTAAAATCATCATGGCGACTCCTACACCAGCCACGGAGTCGCCATCTGGGAAGGGGACCATAAATGTCCCCAGGTCGGACTGCCTTTCTGTCGACGACCATAAGTGTCTTGACACCCCCTCAACTTTTTTCTTCATTAACTTCTGCAACATTCGCGGTCTAAGATCTAATTTTCAATATGTAGAACACCACCTCTCCTCTTCTAAACCTCATTTTCTTTTCCTCACTGAAACTCAGGTGTCTGAGGCAACTGACAGTAGCCCCTTTTCTGTTCCCTCCTACTTTCTCTATCCTCATTTTCGATCCTAAGCTGGATGATGCGTTTATGTGCGCAATGACTTAACCTGCTCTCGTGCCCACGCTCTTGAATCTTCCGAGTTTTCCACCATCTGGCTACGACTACAGAGTCACTCTCATACTAAATTTATCTGTGCTGTATACCTCTCACCTAACTCCTCTGATTATAAGAAATTCTTTGACTACTTAACTTCCAAAGTGGAGCACATTGTGACCCTCTTCCCTTTTGCAGAGATCTCCATTCTTGGAGACTTTAATGTTCACCACCAGCTTTGGCTTTCCTCTCTCTTCACTGACCATCCTGGTGAACTAGCCTACAACTTTGCTATCCTCCATGACCTAGAGCAATTGGTGCAACACCCTACTCGTATTCCTGACCGTCTTATAGACACGCCCAACATTCTTGACCTTTTCCTGACCTCTAATCCTTCTGCTTATGCTGTCACCCTTTCTTCTGCGTTGGGCTCCTCCGATCACAATCTCATATCTATATCTTGTCCTATCGCTCCAATCCCTCCTCAGGATCCCCCTAAGCGAAGGTGCCTCTTTGATTTTGCCTCTGCTAGTTGGGGGGACCTGAGGAGGTATTTTGCTGATTTTCCTTGGAATGACTACTGCTTCCGTGTCAGAGACCCGTCTTTGTGTGCTGAGCGCATAATAGAGGTGATAGTGTCTGGCTTGGAGGCGTACATTCCTCACTCTTCTTCTCGTCCTAAACCTTCTAAACCTTGGTTTAACACAGCTTGTTCTCGTGCTATACATGATAGAGAGATGGCCCACAAAAGGTACTTAAGCCTTCCATCACCAGAATCTCATGCACTTTATATTTCTGCCCGGAACCATGCCAAGTCTGTTCTCCAACTAGCCTAAAACTCCTTCATTAACAGAAAATGTCAAAACCTTTCAAGATCTAACCCCCCTCGTGATTTCTGGCATCTAGCTAAAAATATCTCCAATAACTTTGCTTCTTCTTCTTTCCCTCCTCTATTTCAACCAGATGGCACCACTGCTATCACATCTATTTCTAAAGCTGAACTCTTCGCTCAAACCTTTGCTAAAAACTCTACCTTGGACGATTCTGGGCTTGTTCCTCCCTCTCCTCCACACTCTGACTACTTCATGCCACGTATTACAATTCTTCGCAATGATGTTTTCCATGCCTTCGCTGGCCTAAACCCTCGGAAGACTTATGAACCTAATGGGGTCCCTCCTGTTGTTCTCTGAAACTGTGCCTCCGTGCTTGCACCTTGCCTAGTCAACATCTACCTTTCTTTCTTGCTGGAAGTTTGCCTACATTCAACCTGTTCCTAAAAAGGGTGACCGTTCTTATCCCTCAAACTACCGTCCTATTGCTTTAATTTCCTGCCTATCTAAAGTTTTTGAATCTATTCTCAACAGGAAGATTCTTAAACATCTATCACTTCACAACCTTCTCTCTGATCGCCAGTATGGGTTCCGTCAAGGCCGCTCTACTGGTGATCTTCTGGCTTTCCTTACTGAGTCTTGGTCATCCTCTTTTAGAGATTTTGGTAAAACTTTTGCTGTTGCCTTGGACATAACAAAAGCTTTTGATAGAGTATGGCACAAAGCTTTGATTTCCAAACTACCCTCCTACGGTTTCTATCCTTCTCTCTGTAACTTCATCTCAAGTTTCCTTTCTGACCGTTCTATTGCTGCTGTGGTAGACGGTCACTGTTCTTCTCCTAAATCTATTAACAGTAGTGTTCCTCAGGGTTCTGTCTTGTTACCCACTCTCTTCTTATTATTCATTAATGATCTTCTAAACCAAACTTCTTGTCCTATCCACTCCTACGCTGATGATACCACCCTGCACTTTTCCACGTCTTTTCATAGACGTCCAACCCTTCAGGAGGTAAACATATCACGCAGGGAAGCCACAGAACGCTTGACTTCTGATCTTTCTAAAATTTCTGATTGGGGCAGAGCAAACTCGGTATTATTCAATGCCTCAAAAACTCAATTCCTCCATCTATCAACACGAAACAACCTTCCAGACAACTATCCCCTCTTCTTCAGTGACACTCAACTGTCCCCCTCTTCTACACTGAACATCCTCGGTCTGTCCTTTACTTATAATCTGAACTGGAAACTTCACATCTCATCTCTAGCTAAAACAGCTTCTATGAAGTTAGGTGTTCTGAGACGTCTCCGCCAGTTTTTCTCACCCCCCCAGCTGCTAACTCTGTACAAGGGCCTTATCCGTCCGTGTATGTAGTATGCTTCACATGTCTGGGGGGGTTCCACTCATACTGCTCTTCTAGACAGGGTGGAATCAAAAGCTTTTCGTCTCATCAACTCCTCTTCTCTAACTGACTGTCTTCAGCCTCTCTCTCACCGCCGCAATGCTGCATATCTAGCTGTCTTCTACCGCTATTTTCATGCTGACTGCTCTTTTGATCTTGCTAACTGCATGCCTCCCCTCCTTCCGCGGCCTCGCTGCACAAGACTTTCTTCTTTCTCTCACCCCTATTCTGTCCACCTCTCTAACGCAAGAGTTAACCAGTATTCTCAATCACTCATCCCTTTCTCTGGTAAACTCAGAAACTCCCTGCCTGCATCTGTATTTCCACCTTCCTATGACGAATTCCTTCAAGAGTGAGGTTTCAAGACACTTATTCATCAATTTTTTGACCACTGCTTTGACCATTTTATGGGACTGGCATTCCAGTGGGCATTTTTTTTATTAGATTTTTGTTGCCCTTGGCCAGTGTCCTTCCTACATAAAAAAAAAAAAGAAATAAGGGAAGCTGCAAGAAGCGACCAGGCTTACACGTGGCAGTTCCTGTATGAAATATACTCACCTATTTCCACCTATCATCCCCATCTATAAACCCAGTCTAATCTTCTCTTAAAGCTCCCTAATGTCCCATCACTAACAACATGATTACTGAGTCCGTTCCACTCATCTACCACTATTTGAGAACCAATTTCTTCCTATCTCTTAATCCTATCTCAGTATTGGTTCATCATGCCCTAAATCAATTTTCCTCCCACCTTTAATAACTTGTTGGTGACAAATTATCAGCATTACCAATCTTTGTTGACTTCCCCAAAGTCCTTCATGCTGTCAACCACAATATACTTCTACAAAGACTATATCGTTACAGCACATGAGGTACTATACACTCCTGGTTCAAAGCCTGCTTGACAGATACAACCCACTGCACAGTCCATGATAGGTACAAGGCCACACAAACATAATGTTAAGGCTTTTTGTACTTTATACCAAAAGAAGGACTTTTATTCACTTTCCCTGAAAATCTCTCATGCTCACTCCCCTTCTGTTTGTTTTTGAGGAACACACTGCAGGCCACTTCATTCACACTGCCCAAACAACTCAGTAAAATGTGAATTTGGGGCAATAGCAATACCAGAACCAGGATGTCATTTAGATGTAGTAAGAGTAAAGACTTGAAGGATTCTGGAAGAGGAAAACACACACACACACACACACACACACACACACACACACACACACACACACACACACACACACACACACACACACACACAGACATAGCAAGGTGACTGTTCGACATAACCAGGTGACTGTCCGTTCTTGTCAGTATCTGACAATTGGCACTGTTGGGAATCCTCTGAGCCTTAGGGGAGAACCGGTACTTGTGTTTGTGTCGCCTGTAAATATTTTAATCATCGAAAATAATCTAGAATGTAGATTAATAATGCGTATTGAATAGTGGTCCTAAGATTAATCCCTGTGGTACCACACATTACTTGTCCTCATTCAGATCTGTAACCATTAATTTAAACTCTCTGCCGCCTGTGACATAACTATGACCCTATCCAGCTCAAAACTTTCCCATCTATCCAATGCACCCTAACCATGTTGAAGACCCTTCAGTGGGACACCTTATCAGGCACCTTGTTAAAGTCCAGCTATATTATGTCATAACTATTACCATTATTTATTTATTTTTTTTTTATGTAGGAGGGACACTTGCCAAGGACAACAAAAATCCAATAAAAAAAAAAAAAAGGCCAGTGAGATACCAGTCCTAGAAAAGGATCCAAAGCGGTAGTAAAAAATTGAATTATGTGTTTTGAAACCTCCCTCTTGAAGAAATTCAATTAGTCATAGGAAGGTGGAAATACAGAAGCAGGCAGGGAGTTCCAGAGTTTACCAGAGAAAAAGATGAATGAGATTACTGGTTAACTCTTGCATTAGAGAGATGGACAGAATAGGGGTAAGAGAAAGAAGAAAGTCTTGTGCAGCGAGGCCGCGGAAGGAGGAGAGGCATGCAGTTAGCAAGATCAGAAGAGCAGTTACATGAAAATAGCGGTAGAAGATAGCTAGAGATGCAATATTGCGGCGATGAGAGAGAGGCTGAAGACAGTCAGTTAGAGGAGAGGAGTTGAGACGAAAAGCCTTTGATTACACCCTGTCTAGAAGAGTGGTATGAGCGGAACCCCCCGACTTGTGAAGCATACTCCATACATGGATGGATAAGGCCCCTGTACAAAGTTAGCAGCTGGGCGGGGGGGGTTAGAAAAACTAGCGGAGACGCCTCAGAACACCTAACTTCATAGAAGCTGTTTTAGCTAGAGATGAGATATGAAGTTTCTAGTTCAGATTATAAGTAAGGGGCAGACCGAGGATGTTCAGTGTAGAAGAGGGGAACAGTTGAGTGTCACTGAAGAAGAGGGGATAATTTTCTGAAAGCCTGTGTCGAGTTGATCGATGGAAGAATTGAGTTTTTGAGGCATTAAACAATACCAAGTTTGCTCTGCCCCAATCAGAAATTTTAGAAGGATCAGAAGTCAGGCGTTCTGTGGCATCCCTGCGTGAAATGTTTACTTCCTGAAGTGTTGGACATCTATCAAAAGACGTGGAAAAGTTCAGGGTGGTATCAGCGTAGGAGTGGATAGGGCAAGAAGTTTGATGTAGAATGTCATTGATGAATAATAAGAGGGTCGGTGACAGAAACACCACTATTAATAGATTTAGGAGAAGAACAGTGACCGTCTACCACAGCAGCAATAGAACGGTCAGAAAGGAAACCTGAGATGAAGTTACAGAGAGAAGGATAGAAGCCGTAGGAGGGTAGTTTGGAAATCAAAGCTTTGTGCCAGACTCTATCAAAAACTTTTGATATATCCAAGGCAACAGCAAAAGTGTCACCAAAATCTCTAAAAGAGGATGACCAAGACTCGGAAAGGAAAGCCAGAAGATCATCAGTAGAGCGGCCTTGACAGAACCCATACTGGCAATCAGATAGAAGGTTCTGAAGTGATAGGTGTTTAAGAATCTTCCTGTTGAGGATTGATTAAAAAACTTTAGCTAGGCAAGAAATTAAAGCAATAGGACGGTAGTTTGAGGGATTAGAACGGTCATCCTTTTTAGGAACAGGCTGAATGTAGGAAAACTTCCAGCAAGAAGGAAAGGTAGATGTTGACAGATAGAACTGAAAGAGTTTGACTAGGCAAGGTGCAAGCACGGAGGCACAGTTTCGGAGAACAATAGAAGGGACTTCATGAGGTCCATAAGCCTTCCGAGGGTTTAGGCCAGCGATGGCATGGAAAACATCATTACGAAGAATTTTAATAGCTAGCATGATGTAGTCAGAGGGTGGAGGAGAGGGAGAAACAAGCCCTGAATTGTCGAAGGTAGAGTTTCTATTTAGCGAAGGTTTGAGCGAAGAGTTCAGCTTTAGAGATAGATATTATAGCAGTAGTGCCATCTGGTTTAAATAATGGAGGGAATGAAGAAGAGGCAAAGCTATCGGATATATTTTTGGCTAGATCCCAGAAGTCACGAGGGGAGTTATATCTTGAAAGGTTTTGACACTTTCTGTTAATGATGGAGTTATTGGCTAGTTGGAGAACAGACTTGGCATGGTTCCAGACAGAAATATAAAGTGCATGAGATTCTGGTGATGGAAGGCTTAAGTACCTTTTGTGGGCCACCTCTCTATCATGTATGACAAGCTGTATTAAACCAAGGTTTGGAAGATTTAGGTCGAGAAAAAGAGTGAGGAATGTACGCCTCCATGCCAGACACCTTATGCGCTCGGCACACAAAGACGGGTCTCTGACATGGAAGCAGTAGTCATTTCAAGGAAAATCAGCAAAATACCTCCTCACGTCCCTCCAACCAGCTGAGGCAAAACGCCAGAGGCACCTTCGTTTAGGGGGATCTGAGGAGGGATTGGAGCAATAGGACAAGATACAGATATGAGATTTTGATCGGAGGAGCCCAACAGAGAAGAGAGGGTGACAGCATAAGCAGAAGGATTAGAGGTCAGTAAAAGGTCAAGCATGTTGGGCGTATCTCCAAGACGGTCAGGAATACAAGTAGGATGTTGCACCAATTGCTCTAGATCGTGGAGGATAGCAAACTTGAAGGCTAGTTCACTAGGATGGTCAGTGAAGGGAGAGAAAAGCCAAAGCTGATGGTGAACATTGAAGTCTCCAAGAATGTCTGCAAAAGGTAAGAGAGTCGAAATGTGTTCTAGTTTGGAAGTTAAGTAATCAAAGAATTTCTTATAGTCAAAGGAGTCAGGTGAGAGGTATACAGCACAGATCAATTTGATTTGAGAGTGACTCTGTTGTCGTAACCAGATGGTGAAAAACTCGGAAGATTCAAGAGCGTGGGTACGAGAGCAGGTTAAGTCGTTGCACACATAAACGCAACATCCAGGTTTAGATTGAAAATGAGGATAGAGAAAGTAGGAGGGAACAGAAAAGGGGCTACTGTCAGTTGCCTCAGACACTTGAGTTTATGTGAGGAAAAGAAGATGATGTTTAGAAGAGGAGACGTGGTGTTCTACAGATTGGAAAATTAGATCTTAGACCGCGAATGTTGCAGAAGTTAATGAAGACAAAGTTGAGGGGATGTCAAGACACTTAGGGACGTTGTCAGAAGGGCAGTCCGACCTGGGGACATTTGTGGTCTCCCCAGATAGGGACTCCGAGATAGCCATGATAATTTTGAAATTTTGAGTGAAGGGTGTGTTATTTTGTGTGGAGGAAGAGAGTTGTCTTTAGAGAGCAGGCAGCCCCCTTGTGTTGTGAGACACAAAGGGAAACGTTCAGTGAGATCACAGCTGGGCTTAATGATAAGTTCACAGCACCCCCTGATCCAGTCCTTTAGACCTTACTGGGAGTAATTATCGTTGCGGCAGGTGCCTACTGCCTCCTCCACAGAAACTTTACTGAAAAAAAAAAAAGTTCCTGAGGCACGACTTCCCCTTTGTGAAGCCATGTGGTGAGTCTTGTCAAATTAAACTGACTGACCAATTTTATCTCCCTTCTTAAAAATGAGAACCACATTTGCTTATCTCAACATTAAAGGCACCTCTGCTGATTTCCCAAATATTAACCAGCGGATCAATAACAACATCTTTGCATATTTCATCTGGTTCTGGAGACTTAAACTTTTTCCAGCCTATCTCCTGTTAAGTCTCTCCTTGGCACGAGGAATACCTATCAGCTAATCATCATCTCTGAAGATCTGTTCGCTTTCTGGCATTTCTTGCATATTTTCCTTAGTGAAGACATTTCTTCCTTTTCTTAGAACTACCTTTCCATCAGATACTCTTAATAGACCTACTGACTCCCTGTTCTGCATTCTCGAAAAATTATTTTGGGTCCTTTTTTGCCTTGCTAGCAGCTTTGATCTCGTAATTGTTTTTACCTAATCTCATTAGCTTCCTAGCTAAACAAATCACTATATGAAGCCTCAAAGCCTCTTGTCCAGCCTTTAATATTTTACATACACTTCTTTTTAGTCCTCTTAATGAAATTGCATAGGTAAAAATCAAGTAAAATGATGTAGGGAAGAAGAAAAGAGAAAAGGAAAATGTAGAGATAAGATAAAATGTAACTAAAAGGGAGGAAAAGAGAGATGTAAGATTTTTTCTCTCTCTCTCTCTCTCTCTCTCTCTCTCTCTCTCTCTCTCTCTCTCTCTCTCTCTCTCTCTCTCTCTCTCTCTCTCTCTCTCTCTCTCTCTCTCTGTGTGTGTGTGTGTGTGTGTGTGTGTGTGTACATTTGCACACACACACACACACACACACACACACACACACACACACATAGAGAGAGAGAGAGAGAAAGAGAAATGTGGGATTTATTCATGAAGTGGAAGGAAGTATTACGATTATTAGATGACGTTTGCGCCTCGCAAGAAATTTTGAAAACTACTGAAGTTGTAGAGAGGAAATATGGAGCAGTAGGGTATATTTATATTAGCAATAGTAAGATGCAGTAACAGCAGCAACAGTATAGTACTAGTAGCAATGATAGTAGTAGCTAGTAGCAATAGTAGTAGTTTTGTAATTTTCTACATTGCTAAAAGTGGACAGAGTATCGGGTCGACGGGACGAGTATGCGTGGCGGAGCGTAATGAAGTCATATCAGGTCGCGTGATCACTGAGGCACAACCTGATCTGTGTCCTCCTCAACTCGTAGGTGAGGACGTGAAATTACTGTAGCATGTCCAGCGGGCGGTTAGACAGGATCAGGTCGGCTCGTGATTTACTTCTTTTTTAGCTTCAGCAGGAAGTTCTGAGCCAACACCCGCATTTGCCAGACTTCTTATGCGTGGAGATACCACGAAAGCGTAAAACAGCTTAAGGCACAGCACAGAACGAAAAAGAGAATCATAAGCACGGTTTTGCCAGATGGGGCATGTGTGTGTGTGTGTGTGTTTACACTACAATAGTAGTAGTAGTAGTAGTAGTAGTAGTAGTAGTAGTAGTAGTAGTAGTAGTAGTAGTAGTAGTAGCAGCAGCAGCAGCAGCAGCAGCAGCAGCAGCAGCAGTAGCAGCAGTAGCAGCAGCAACAACAACAACAACAGCAGCAGCAGCAGTAGCAGTAGCAACAGCAGCAGCAACAGCATCAGCATTAATAAAAGTGGTTGTGCTGTGTCCGGCTGCACCTCTGGCTCCCACTAGTTTCGTATTCATTCACAGTAAACCACCAAAAATGCGTTTTCGTTATCAGTCTTCTCCGGTGAGGATTCTTCGCAGCATCGCCATCGGTGTACCACAGAGCGATGTAATAAGACAATCTGGTAACGCTGATTGAGTTGTATTGTGTATAAAACGCGTAATAACATGGGTAGTGGGAGGTAGAGGAGAGAAGCTATATAGGCATGTCCGCTCATGCCTTATTGCTTGGCAAGGGTGATGAGCCAGCTGCCCTCACTGGCCACACACTACAACATAATTCTTCCCGTGAAATGCTGCGCCTTCACAGAACAGAAAATACATGAAACATAGAAATTAAAATACATGAAACAAGTGTATAATGAAAATGGAGAGGCGAGGTGGTTGGTGTTAGTCGTATAGGACGCGTCTATGGAGAGTTGTCAAGCAGGTGTCATACCTAGCGTGTACAGTTCAACTGAATCAAAAAAAAAAAAAAAAAAAGAAAAAAAGAAACAGATTTAAGTATTTGCCATACTTAAAAGCAGAAAAAAAGCACAATATCACAAGCAATAAAACACACTGAGGAAAACAATAACACAAGCATAAACCTTTTATTATTCAAATTTTTGTTGTCCTTGGCAAGTGGCTCTCTTACATAAAAAAATAAAAAAAAACGAAGAGGTTGTGACAGGAACCACCTTCCACAGCATGGGAAAGTTTGAAACAATCGGGATTGTGAGAGCGCTGGGACAAGACTGACAGTACGACTGGTGTAATGAATGTAAAAAACTTTAAGACCAATGTGGATTGGAAGATATGGCGTTGGGAGAGGACGCCGCGAGAAAGGCTTCAAGGGACCACATGGCCACTTGACCACTAAACCGACATTCTCGTGATGAGTCTTCTCCGAAGGGTTTTCATTGCAACGCCGCCACCAGTGAACATTGTAGAGAAATGTAATAAGACGAAATGGCGACACTGGTTGGTCTTTACCACGAACAAAATATGAGGGCACTGGGAGGTAAAGATGGGAAGCTGAATAGGGCATGGCCTCCCACTCATATATATATATATATATATATATATATATATATATATATATATATATATATATATATATATATATATATATATATATATATATATAGCAATGAGAAAAACTAGCGGAGATGAGTCAGAGCGCCTAACTTAATAGAAGTTGTTTTAGCTAGAGATAAGATGTGAAGTTTCCCGTTAAGATTATAATTAAAAAAGAAAGTTATCTGGAAAATTGCGTCGAGTTGATGAATGGAGAAATTTTGTTTTTGAGGCATTGAGCAATAAATACTAAGTTTGCTCTGCCTCAATCAAAAATTTTTGAAAGAGAAGTCAGGCGTTCTGTAGCTTCCCTGCCTAATCTGCTTACTGCCTAAAGGGTTGGACGTCACTGACCACATTGTGAGTGGAGTGGATGCAGACAGCTTGAGCGAGTCCTCTCTAATCAGCCTCGGCCTTGCCTGGCGTGAATCTTAATACACTACGTCATCTGATGGGAAGTAGCAGTGTTGGCAACATAGTGGGCTCCATCATTCCTGTGCCGGCTTCCTTCGTCACCCCAGGCGTTGCGAGTAACAGTGATGGTGAAGAAGAAGCAAAAGCAGCAGCAGCAACAGCAGCAGCAGCAGCAGGAGGAGCAACAACAACAACAACAACAACAACAACAACAACAACACGAGCATGAACAACATAAGGATCATCATCATCATCATCAGCAGCAGCAGCAGCAGCAGCAGCAGCAGCAGCAGCAACAACAACAACA
>NC_087153.1:24396510-24591510 GCF_035594125.1 Scylla paramamosain | reverse complement strand
GATAGGCAGGAAATTAAAGCAATAGCGGTAGTTTGAGGGATTAGAACGGTCACCCTTTTTAGGAACAGGCTGAATGTAGGCAAACTTCCAGCAAGAAGGAAAGGTAGATGTTGACAGACAGAGCTGAAAGAGTTTGACTAGGCAAGGTGCAAGCACGGAGGCACAGTTTCGGAGAACAATAGGAGGGACCCCATCGGGTCCATAAGCCTTCCGAAGTTTTAGGCCAGCAAGGGCATGGAAAACATCATTGCGAAGAATTTTAATAGGTAGCATGGAATAGCCAGAGGGTGGAGGAGAGGGAGGAACAAGCTCAGAATCGTCCAAGGTAGGGTTTTTAGCAAAGGTTTGAGCGAAGAGTTCAGCTTTAGAAATAGATGTGATAGCAGTGGTGCCATCTGGCTGAAATATAGGAGGGAAAGAAGAAGAAGCAAAGTTATTGGACATATATATTTGGCTAGATGCCAGAAGTCACGAAGGGAGTTAGATCTTGAAAGATTTTGACACTTTCTATTAATGAAGGAGTTTTTGGCTAGTTAGAGAACAGACTTGGCATGGTTCTGGGCAGAAATATAAAGTGCATGAGATTCTGGTGATGGAAGACTTAAGTACCTTAAGTAGCTCTCTATCATGTATAGCATGAGAACAAGCTGTGTTAAACCAAGGTTTGGAAGGTATAGGTCGAGAAAAAGAGTGAGGAATATACGTCTCCATGCCAGACACTATCACCTCTGTTATACGCTCAGCACAAAAAAGATGGGTCCCTGACACGGGAGCAGTAGTCATTCCAAGGAAAATTAGCAAAATACCTCCTCAGGTTTCCCCAACTAGCAGAAGTAAAACGCCAGAGGCACCTTCGCTTAGGGGGCTCCTGAGGAGGGATTGGAGCGATAAGATAAGATACAGATATGATATTGTGATCGGAGGAGCCCAACAGAGAAGAAAGGGTGACAGCATAAGCAGAAGGATTAGAGGTCAGGAAAAGGTCAAGAATGTTGAGCGTATCTCCAAGACGGTCAGGAATACGAGTAAGGTGTTGCACCAATTGCTCTAGGTCGTGGAGGATAGCAAAGTTGAAGACTAGTTCACTAGGATGGTCAGTGAAGGGAGAGGAAAGCCAAAGCTGGTGGTGAACATTGAAGTCTCTAAGAATGGAGATCTCTGCAAAAGGGAAGATAGTCAGAATGTGCTCCACTTTGGAAGTAGTTAAGTAGTCAAAGAATTTCTTATAGTCAGAGGAGTTAGGTGAGAGGTATACAGCACAGATAAATTTAGTTTGAGAGTGACTCTGTAATCGTAGCCAGATGGTGGAAAACTCGGAAGATTCAAGAGCGTGGGCACGAGAACAGGTTAAGTCATTGCGCACATAAACGCAACATCCAGCTTTGGATCGAAAATGAGGATAGAGAAAGTAGGAGGGAACAGAAAAGGGGCTACTATCAGTTGCCTTAGACAGCTGAGTTTCTGTGAGAAAAGAAGATGAGGTTTAGAAGATTGAAAATTATATCTTAGACCGCGAACGAAGAAAAAGTCGAGGCGGGTGTCAAGACACTTAGGGTCGTCGACAGAAAGGCAGTCCTACCTGGGGACATTTATGGTCCTCTCCCCAGATGGGGACTCCGAGGCTGGTGTAGGAGTCGCCATGATAATTTTGAAATTTTTGAGTGAAGGATGTGTGTGTTATTAGGTGCTTGTAGTTTTGTGTGGAGGAAGAGAGATATCTCGGCATCTGATGACGTCAGAGCTCTTTGGCCAATCAAATGCAGGCATTACAGTTACAAGCAGCCAATCACATTCGCGGATTTTATCAGCTGTGTTTGTAAACATTAGTGGACACGAGGAAGAGCACATCATGGCAAGCTAAAGGCTTAGAAAAAAGACAAGTTCAGCAACGAAGAGTGGTTCTGTAACCACAGATATCAAGCACACTTAGCACAGTGCATGGGCAACTGTGACAGCGGCGGTGAATGCTGTGGGTAGTGAGGACAGGGGACCAGCAGAAATCAAGAAGTACGTGGACTTTAAGAATGTGGTGATGAAGGTCGCAAGGATATGCCAACATGAATCACAGACAGGTAAATCATTATGGGTACATTCTATATTATAATGGACACTTAATTGTTCACCATAAATCTGCCCTCACTAGTATTTAGTCATCTAGATAACATACCAGTTATGAAAAGGGAATAAGAAAGAAAATTACTAATTCAAGGTAAATGAATAAAATTTGCCTATTAATATAAGATAAATCAAGAACTAATAGAAGTAAATAACAACTTACCAAATGAAAATTTACGATATTCATAACTGTACATACAGCTCATTTCACGGTTATGGTCATATATTCGTTCATTTCCCTTGATTACCTTCAATAAGGAATATTTATAGCAGAAAGGTGACATTAAAGAGACGCTTTTCTTCTCTCACAAAAAAAAAAAAATATATGCCTGTTACTTCAGACTCAAAAATTAATTTTCATTAATGTTATCTACCTTGAATATATTCATTCTGCCATATAAATGTTTTCTAGATGTTTTCTAGTCATTATTTGCTGATAATATTAGTTCATTCTATAATTGAATTTTTTTTTTACTTTATCTTTCAGTAATATTTCTCAATGTTTTCCAATGGAGAATAAATTATTCCCAGTTGACGTTTACTGTAGTAGTCACATCAAATTGTGTATTCCACTGTTTCACCATTTTATGATATATCATAATTGTTATTGAAATGATGTAGTTTATCATTCACACACAACGCATGTAATGTGCACCAAGGATTCTTTAAGGCACTTTAAGTATCTTGAAAGCAGAGTTACTTATGAAAGAATATGGTGTAGGCAGGATGAAAACATATTGGTCGTAAAGATGGACTTTCATACTTATTAGCTTGCAATTTTTCATACTTATTAGCTTGCAATTAAAATTACTAGTAACACTCAAAAGAAAATAATACCAAAGAAAATAAATAATGTCAGTCTGTAATGACTCAGTATTGGTATCCTATTCCTAGGTGGTGGAGCACCTACTTCCACCAAGCTGACTCCTGTGGAGGAAGTAATGGTTGCCACACTGGAAGCTGAGGCAGTGGAAGGTCTGCCAGGTGTTGCAAAGACAGATGTTTCGCCACGCCCCGGTGAGATAATGTTTGCAGTCTTTTCATATGATATATGATAGAAATTTGATGAATGAGAGAGTAATAGAAGGCCATAAATAAGGTTGTGCTTTGCTAGGATGTTCATCTCTTCACAGTTGATTTTATGAGCTTGTGGCAAATCAGCTCCTATATTCACAGTAAATTCATGCCATATTTCTGCAAGGAATACATTCATTGACCAACAAAGATAGAACCAACGGCAGAGTAGGTAGTGTGCTCATACAAGGATTCAAATCTAGGCATGAATAATCATGAACTTTGCAGTAATACTAATACTACGAGATGGAAGAGTTATGTTTAGTGATCAAACATGATATCTGCTGGAGTGACTAATTAAATGAAGAATGATTTATATATATATATATATATATATATATATATATATATATATATATATATATATATATATATATATATATATATATATATATATATATATATATATATATATATATATCATGTTATTTCGGTAGTGGGTATGAGCCCACCCAATGTTATTTCTTATAAGCAAATGTTTAGGTTTATTCTATCGTTTTGTGCAAAAATTATATTACCACTTCTCACCGCAATACCAGTGCATATAACTTGTAATTCCCACAGCTGTTAGGACTTACTTTCTGCTATTCCCTTGTCTTTTCCCCCAGCGTCACAATTGTTCCTAAATGTATGATTTGTTGTTTTCTTAAGTGTATTTTTTTTTTTTTTATGTCTCAGGGCCAAGTGAACTTCCACCTTATGTTGAGCTTATGCTGAAGGAAGAGGATGCAGTGGTCCACAGCCCTGGCACCCTCTCTCTCTTGCGGCTTCCCTTGAAGTTCCCTCGGGGGATACTCAGAAGGAACTTCCATCACCACCAAGGCGACGGAGAGTTCAAATGGAGTACTAGAGGTATAACAGAGAGGGAATAGCATTGCAAATGTTGCAAATGCAAACAGACATCAGAATTTTTTGTATGAAATGCGCAATTCTTTCGACCGGTTGAGCAACACTTGACTGCTGTAGCAACACATTTGATACTTTTGTTAGGTTGTGGTAAGCTAAAAAAAGTTCTTGTAGCCTTATTTATGTATATTTATTGATAAATAGGTAAAATCAGTAGGTATTAATAACTAGCATTTACATTAGTATAATTAGTCTTAAGAAATTGCCATTATTTATTTGAATATTTAAGTGTAAGGCACAATCATATGTTATAGCCTGATTTTGTTATTTTAGACATAATGTGATTTACATGTATCATTGTTTAGAATTCTTAAGGCTTTGTGATGTACAATATGATATGTAATGGCCTATAAATACTTCGTTGACTAGTCTGCAATAATAACTAATGAGCTACCTCTGCTCAGGTTTTAGTACATACACCATACATACAGTCTAGTACATACACCTGAATAGTAATAAAATATATCCATTACCAGCATCATTATAAAGAGATGATGGTGATGAAAAAAAAAAAAATCGCTTAAAGATAGTGTAGACAGTGTGTTTTCTTGTGTATATTTTACTGTACTTGATAAAACAGAAGTGATGTCAACTACAAATTATTTGGAATATTACTATATGATCTCACAGACTCAGATACCTCTAGTTTTGGATGAAGCATAAATCTCCATTACAAGTATCCTAGGATACTTTTTTTTTTTCTTTTTTTATATTACCATTGTATTCCCTACCTCTGGCATGCATTCCATGCAGATATTTTACGGTACTTGTCTAAGGCAAAATAAAGGTTGTAGTTTTGTATGATACAAATAATATATTTTTATTGTACAATAAATGTTATGATTTGATCATATTTCATCATCTTCATCAGTAAATGCTACCAGTTTAAAAATAGTACTGTATTTAACGTAGTTTTTTTGTTCTTCCGATTTCATAAGGTATCAAAAGAAATAACTTTTTTTTCATCATAACAATTAAACCTAACAGTTCATCAATACATTGTAATATTTTTAAGTAACTAACTAATTAACTGTTATCTAAGTTAAATTTGCTTTCTATATGCGAGTACTATGACAGTATGTGTTTTTTCAGAGACAGGTGATACTTCTAAGTAGTATAATAAATTATAATTTTATCTTAAGATTATGCAGTTTTATCTTTATAGTACTTCCTTAGGCTTTCTGCCTACATATTTAGAAGCACATTTTCACCATACTCTCCATGCTCTATTTTCCTTCGGAGATTGCAATTTGCAACACAGTTTATGATTAAATGTTCACTATCACACACAACCTGACAATAAGGGAATTGATAAATCAGTCACAGCATGGCTTCACGAAGGGGAAGTCTTGCCTGACAAACTTGTTAAGTTTTTACAGTAAGGTGTACGAGGCAGTAGATAATGGAGATAGTTATGATATCTTATATCTGGACTTTAGTAAAGCATTCGACAAGGTGCCCCATCAAAGGCTCCTGAGAAAGGTTAGGGCGCACGGGATAGATGGGAAGGTGTTAGGTTGGATAGGGTCATGGCTTGGTAACAGGCGACAGAGAGTGCTAATAAACGGCTCGAAATCCGAGTGGGGTCATGTCATTAGTGGGGTGCCACAGGGATCAGTATTAGGGCCATTATTATTTCTAATATATATCAATGACTTGGATAGTGGAATTAATAGCGATGTTAGTAAATTTGCGGATGACACAAAGATAGGTAGATTAATTAGGTCAGAAGCGGATGCCATCGCCTTGCAGACAGACTTAGATAGAATGAATGAATGGACGGATAGATGGCAAATGCAATTTAATATCAATAAATGCAAAGTGCTTAGCGTAGGTAGAGGAAACCCACACAATAGGTACACATTAAACACCCAAACTCTGGTAGGTACAGGGTACGAGAAAGATTTAGGAGTTATAGTTAGCTCTGAACTCCGTCTAGGGAAACAATGCATAGAAGCCAGAAACAAGGCAAATAGGGTACTAGGATTCATTTTTAGGAGTGTTAAAAGTAGAAGGCCGGAGGTAATATTAAAGTTATACTTGGCGCTGGTCAGACCTCATCTAGACTACGCTGTGCAGTTCTGGTCCCCACATTACAGGAAAGATATAGGTCTATTAGAATCAGTACAGAGGAGAATGACTAAAAGGATACAGGGGATGAGGAGTATTCCTTATGAAGCGAGGCTGAAGCGGTTAAATTTACATTCTCTAGAGAGACGTAGGTTAAGAGGGGACCTGATAGAGGTCTTTAAGTGGTATAAGGGTTATAACAAGGGAGATGTAAGCAAAATTCTTAGGATCAGCAACCAGGGTAGAACAAGAAATAACGGGTTCAAGCTTGAAAAATTTAGGTTTAGGAAGGAGATAGGAAAAAATTGGTTCTCGAATAGAGTGGTAGATGAGTGGAACGGACTCAGTAATCATGTAGTTAGTGCTAGGACACTAGAGAGCTTTAAGAGAAGATTAGACAAGTTTATGGATGGGGATGATAGGTGGAAATAGGTAGGAGTGTTTCATACAGGGACTGCCACGTGTAAGCCTGGTCGCTTCTTGCAGCTTCCCTTATTTCTTATGTTCTTATGTTCTTATGTTCAATCCTTGCCCCATCCCCCACACGCTGCGAACAGCAATGGCACTACTGATTTTCCTTGCTACACTTTCCTGAAGGGGCTAGTGGCAGTTTAACTGAGATAGAATATTTATTATTTTCTAATCTTTCAAACAATAGGACTCGCAACATGGTGCTCAAAATGAGAGTGGGAAGGAGATAAAAACAAATAGGGAAGCCTGCTCAGCGGGATGGGGGGGGTTACTCCGCCGCTCTGGAATATCTAATATATCTAATATCTTTCTAATAATTTATACAACACATAACAATATATATATATATATATATATATATATATATATATATATATATATATATATATATATATATATATATATATATATATATATATATATATGCTCCGAACTCCGCTTCACCGCTCTTGTTTTGCGCCACATTATGCGTAAACATGATACAAAACGACAATGCCAGGCCTCTGAAGAACTTAAGAGTCAAACACACGGCAACACAACACTTATGCAAACAGCGTCAGCAATGCCACCACTACTACCACCACAAACAGGAACAGCCATGACAACAAAAGCACCAAACTAAGAGGCCCTTACTATTTCAGCAACCACTGACATCATAACCCTCATCATCAATGATGTCACTTTTACATCTGAGGAAGGTAAAGTGATTGCCCATTCCATAGTGAAGGTAATGCATTTAATAACCAAAAAGACCAAGCCATATCTGAAATGCGTTACTACATAACAAAACATGAAAACAGACTGTCTCAGCTTGGAAACTAAATTGATGATGTCAACCAATATGAAAGAAAGGACACTAATTGTCAGTGGATCAGCATTGCATTGAAAACATCAATGAGGATAGTGCATAGGTAATAATTAAATTATTAAAACTAACCTACTCACAAACATTGCCCGTGAAGATATTAATATATATATATATATATATATATATATATATATATATATATATATATATATATATATATATATATATATATATATATATATATATATATATATATATATATATTTTTTTTTTTTTATGTAGGAGGGACACTGGCCAAGGGCAACAAAAATCAATAAAAAAATAAAAAGTAAAAAAAAAAAAAAGCCCACTGAGATGCCAGTCCCAGAAAAGAGTGCAAAGCAGTAGTCAAAAATTGAAGGATAAGTGTCTTGAAACTTCCCTCTTGAAGGAATTCAAGTCATAGAAAGGGGGAAATACAGAAGCAGGCAGGGAGTTCCAGAGTTTACCAGAGAAAGGGATGAATGATTGAGAATACTGGTTAACTCTTCCACTAGAGAGGTGGACAGAATAGGGGTCTTGTGCAGCGAGGCCGCGGGAGGAGGGGAGGCATGCAGTTAGCAAGATCAGAAGAGCAGTTAGCATGAAAATAGCGGTAGAAGACAGCTAGAAATGCAACACTGCGGCGATGAAAGTGAGGCTGAAGACAGTCAGTTAGATGAGAGGAATTGATGAGACGAAAAGCTTTTGATTCCACTCTATCTAGAAGACCGGTATGAGTGGACACCCCCCCCCCCAGACATGTGAATACTCCATACATGGACGGATAAGGCCCTTGTACAGAGGAAGCAGCTGCGGGGGTGAGAAAAACTGGCGGAGACGTCTCAGAACGCCTAACTTCATAGTATATTATACAATATACGAACTAGTATCTACCACATGAAATCCTTGTACCTATACGCATACACCCAGTCTTCCTCTACATCATCTTACCCTTATACTATATTTTGCTTCCGCCTGTCTCACCCCACCCTAACTATTCAAACTACCTCTAAACTTGCCTCACCTCTCTTCAATACTCTTTTTCATTTAATTTTCCTATGATATATACAAGACTAATCCATGACTACTTGAGTAATTTTCTTTTTAAATGCTGTACCTGGAAACTCCCTTTAACTATTACAGACAAACGAAATTTTCTTCAATTCTGTCTATAGTTTCATCTTTCCGTCTTTGATCACTAATCTATCCCAATTTCCAACATCATTCGTGCCTTATACCTGTATTTTACTACTTATTAATCACTTTATGATTATCTAGATCACAGTGATAATAACATTAACACCCAAACCTCTGACTTAAATTTGAAAAAAAAAAAAATATTGGTCATACTGACATTCAGTATCTAAATATCTTAACTTAGAGGGATACACTAATTTAACTAGATCTTCAGGGGATGATTATATCAATATTATACACTTAAACATCTGATCTATTAAAAAATATTAGTTTTAAATCATTCATAAGTTCTTTGCCCAAGCCCCCGGATATCATTGTACTCACAGAGACATGGCTAAAAGAATCTACTAAACATCTTTACTCCCTGGATGGATATTCTTCTCTTCACTTAGACCAGATAAAGAAGATGGAGGAATCAGTTTTTATGTTAGTTCTGACTTTCATATAGAAATGATAGATTGATCTGATATCACTGACAGTACTGAAATGCTTTCAGTCAAAGCAAAAACAACAACCACAAGCTATAATATATCTTCTTATCTACAGGCCCCACAACAGGCACATAGCTGTAAATGAATTCACAAACATTATCAGTGATATACTAACAAGTGAAACCTTTAGATTTAACAAATTAATTCTTCTTGGTTACTTTAACATAAATTTGCTTGAACATACAATGCACCTTCCCACTAACATTTTCCTAAACACAAACTACATTCCTCACATATCACGCCCTACCAGATTTCCTGATAATCCTGATCTTGGACAACCTCTCTTCTAGATCAAATATGGACAAATGTTACAGTATATTCTTCCCTAGACATCATACATTACTGTATGTCAGATCATCTATTTATATTCATAAATATTTTCCTCCCCATAAGCATCAAATATTAAAGACAAAGTTACCTTTGCTTTTTTTTTTTTTTCACCCGAGAACTGCAACAAATTAACTGGAACAATCTGCTTAATTTACCTAACACAAACGACAGCTTCAATCTTTTGTTTAACATAACATTTAACCTCTTCAATAAATGCTTCCCAGTAAAAACAAAATTATAAGTACAAAGAGATTGCAGAACCAATGGCTTTCAAGAGGAATTCTAAATTCAATCAAGCATATGTAACCTTTTCAGGTTGCACAAGTTAGGCGAGGTAACTCGCCTAACTATTATAAACAATACAGGAACAAACTAACCCAAATTATTCGAGTTGCAAAATTTAATTACTATAGAGAAATTTTCTGCAACTTCAGGAATAATAAAAAGAAAATTTGCCAAAGAATCAATCAGATTAAAAGTAACACCTAAACAAACAACACCCTGACAGCACAATAACATTACCTTCAGTTACCCATCAGACATTTCTGAGGCCTTTAGCAATTATTTATCCAACATTGCACCTGAACTTAGCGATAAGCTCCCCCAAACTAATCTAAATCCGAAACATTTTCTTAAGGGCAACTATGTAAACTCAATGATTGTAGCAGTTCTCACTTTCCCTGAAACTGAAGGCTTAATCAAGAATTTCAAAAAAATAAATAAATAAATAAATAAATAAGTAAATAGATAAATAAATAAATAAAAAATAAATAAATAAATGAAATAAAATAAAATAGATAAATAAATAAATAAATAAAAAATGGTATAAATGATATTTCAGTCCCTGTCATCAAGAGGAACTCATATTCTCCTTGCCATTATCTATTCTCTTCAATCAATCTGTTGCATCTGGGAGCTTTCCATTAATAATGTTAAAAAGCGTAAAAATTACTCCTATTTATAAATCTGGCCCCAATATGTATCCTCAAAATTATCGTCTAATATCTGAACTCTGTCTACTTCAATTTTTTGGAGTCTTTAATGAAACTTAATTTTATCCGCTACTTAGAAGATATAAACATCCAAAACCCAACTCAGTTCGACTTCAGACGGAAACTCAACACTTTCAAAACCCTAAGTCCCTTGTCAACAGACACCCTTTCAGCCATCGAAAAAAAAAAAAAAAAAAAAACGTTCTGGCCACCTTTACAGACTTTGCTGAAGTATTTGATACAGTAAATCACAAAATTATTCTTGATAAAATGTATCACTATGGTATTCACGGTTCTGTTCACTCTTGGTTCCAAGACTACTTAACCAAAAGAAATCAACGCATTGTTTTTCGAGGAGAAAAATCATTAGTCAATACAATCAAACTTGGAGTTAGCAGGAAAGTCAACGACATTTCAGATATATTTGTTGTAGGTAAAACAATCCTGTTTGACATGACATTGCATTTAATCGAACCAAGTATAGATCAGTTATTCACTGATGATAACTATGAACTCCAAAATCTCTACAAATGGTGTCTGTGTAACAGACTAACCATTGATACTAACGAAGCTCACTTTATCTTATGTACTACCAAAAGAAACCTAAATCATCTCACCTTAAAATAAATAACGAAACAAACTATATGCAATTTCTTGGAGTTGCTTACGATGATGCTTTTACCTTTGAATATCACATTAATAATATCACTCTGAAAATATCACTTTACTGCATCAGATTAAACATATAATGTCAAGAAATGTTCTCAGATATGTATATTATGCACATGTCTACCCTCTGCTTATTTACTTTTTATTTGTTTTTTTTTTATTGTTTGTATTTGTATTACATATATGTATTTGTATCTGTATTTTGTGTATTTGTATTTCACTTTTACTTTCATTTGATTATTTATATTTGTAATTGTATTTATAACTATTTTGCACGTTACATTTATTTATTTATTTATATTATTTGTATTTGTATTTCAATTTTATGTTCTACTTTTGATGTTTTATACTGTACATTTTTTATATTACATTTGTATAATAATACTATTCCATTATATACATTAATCACCTGCCTGAAAAGTTATGCTTTATAATGCTAGCTACTCATTGCAAATTTATTTTATGAAGTTATATCTAATACTTTATACAAATGTAGCTATGAATAAATGTTTCAGATATTTCAAATGTCTCTCTCTCTCTCTCTCTCTCTCTCTCTCTCTCTCTCTCTCTCTCTCTCTCTCTCTCTCTCTCTCTCTCTCTCTCTCTCTCCACGTAATCAGGTGGCCTGCATACTAGGGCGACTAATTAACCTGTGAACTAATCGCAGGTAATTATTGATGATATAGCTAGCTATGGCCTGATTGATGTGGAAGGCTCACAGGTATGTCTGTTTTTCTCTTTATTTTTTTTGTGACTGTTCACATTTATTCTCCTTGTCTTTATCACCATTATCAGGTTCTTGGTGTCCTCCTCATCCTTCTCCTTCTCCCTGAGAACCAATGGAATTATAATAAAAGGAATAATAGTAATAGTAATATTAATAATAATGATAATAATAATAATAATAATAATAATAATAATAATAATAATAATAATAATAATAATAATAATAATAATAATAGCAGTAATAATGATAATGGTGATTATAAGTAATAGAAGTTGTAGTAGTATTAGTAGTAGTAGTAGTAGTAGTAGTATTAGTAGTAGTAGTAGTAGTAGTGGTATTTCCAATATTATTATTATATTATTATTATTATTATTATTATTATTATTATTATTATTATTATTATTATTATTATTATTGTTATTATTATTATTGTTGTTGTTGTTGTTGTTGTTTTTGTTATTGTCATTGGCAATATCATAACTGCTATTATTATATATTTTTAAATTATTTTTAATTATATGTATCTGGAAATTTATCAAAAGAAAAAAAGTGGCGCTCAAATGTCGTTCTGTAAAAGAAAAAAGAAACTAAGGCGCCTTGATGTTCTTTGAAATAGTTCAAGTCTTTGGAGGAAATACAGAAACAGGAAGAGAGAGATTCAGTGTTTACCAGTAAAGAATTAAATACTAAAAATACTGATTAACTCTTGCATTAGTAAGGTGAAGAGAATAATGATGACAGTAAGAAGAAAGTCTTGCGCAGCGAGGACACAGATTGGGAGGATGCTTGCAGTTTGGAGTTTGGAAAAGTTGTGGAAATTTGTACCTATGAAAACTATCATTGCAGATCGCTCTTGTAAATGGGGCATTTGATTCTTGTGATATACTTGTAAATACGTGTGATAGCATTCTATATAATTTAGGTATATTTATACAATAAGCGCTACCTCAGTCTTTTTTTTTTTTTTGTCTTTCTCTCTGATATTCTCTTTTATCACTGGATGAGGATTCGAAGAGCATTCAAAAGTTGTAGGTAATGCTTTGCACTTCACCAGAGCACATCTTCAGACCAACTGAAAATGGTCTGAAGAGGACCTTATTGACTTTATTGACTTATTACCTTTACAGAGTTGGAATACTAACTTTCCTAGAGAAATATCGTTGGGGAGACTAATCCAGTGAACCAAAGTCTCAACTTGTGTTAGGAGCGCTCAAGGTAATGAATTTAGACTTTAAAGTCACTACTTTCCCAGATGTAGTATTGACCAAAAGATCTCTTTTAAGTTAGGTCTCATTATCATTTGACCCACTGGCTTTAGTTTGTCAAATACTCATAAAAGGAAAATGTCTATCACAGGGGTTCCACGGAGGAAAACATGATAGGGACACTCTACTTAATAGGGAATATATAAGGAAATGGGAAAATATAGATGAAGATCTCATTAAAAAAACAGGATTATTTTCAAAAGAATTCTCAACATAACTAAACCAAACAATTACATATGTTCTACGATGCACCAAAATTGTTTAAGGAACAGTAGCGTATTGCAGATCTGGTTCAGATTGCAATATAATAATCTCAAATTCTAGGGTGGTACCTTTCAAAGAGAACACTGACACAAATGGTATTAAGTGCGAGGTAGGAATTATAAGCTTAAGAGTATTACTGACAGAACTTATTTACTTTAAATAAAGTATAAATAGTACAGCGACAGTGAGATCACCTTACACTTCATAGGGGAAATAAATGTAAACTCCCATATGTAAGAAACTGTTCAAGTAAGGTGGAAGTTAGGTTCAACTTCATTTATAAACATACACTAAGAAAAGGAAATCCTGCAGAATATGTTATACATAGGAGGGAATATCCTGAAGCTATATATATAGACTTATAGTGAAATGGTCCTACTAGTAAGAGTCTAGTCGTCTAGTCTAGTCGTCAAGTAGCGTCTTTGTTTTAGTACAGTGCTATGATATTTTTTTTTTATTTCCGTGTTCTACTTATCAATAAACTGATATCTGATCGAAATGAGTTTACGTTACTGCCATCATGTTACCTGTTGTTCATAGTAGACGAGTAGCGGTTCGCTAGAAGAGCAAGTTACTCGATATTGGATTCACGAGAACAAATTAATCGATACTGGATTCAGTAGAAGAACAAGTTATTCGATACTGAGTTTACTAAAAGAGCAAGTTATTCGATACTGGGTTTACCAAAAAAGCAAGTTACTCGATACTGGATTTACCAGAAGAGCAAGCTACTCTATATTGCTTTTACTAAAAGAGCAAGTTATTCAATACTGGGTTTACTAAAAGAGCAAGTTATTCGATACTGAGTTTACTAATAGTGCAAGTTATTCAATACTGGGTTTACTAAAAACGCAAATTAATTGATACTAGAACCTAGAATCATTTGGTACGCGGGCATTAAAAAAAAAGTCGGGAACCACTGCCATAATTGATATTCACAGATTCCCCTTATTAGGTAACCTTAGAGCTATTACTTTAGTTATCAAATTTATGAGAAGAGACATGCTTATTTCTTGGTATTTTGGTTAATAACTATTGTATATAAATTAAGATAGATATATAAAGAGGAACATCAGCATTTAACCCAGATCAAACCATATGAAAATGATTTATTAATGTTGTCCGTTTCAAACACTATGAGGTACTGTTTTTCGCCAATATCTAAACAAACAGTTGGGTCATTATGACATTTTGGCAGTTTGTTTGACACCGTCCCCTAATTTATGGCACTACAGTGCATCGTTAAGTGTGTTTCATCATGCAGTTTAGTCCTGCCACACAGGTCACAATCCAATGTATTGTTATAAATTAGGGGACTATGTCAAACAAGCTGTGCTAGAATGGCATATTGATAAAACAGTATGTTTACAAGATATTTGTGAGAAATGATGCCTCATAGGATCTTAATTGTATTACTGGTCACTCTCTAGATAGATGATACTGTACATAATCAGGTGTCTAGTGGGAATTCAAAAGGGTGATGTGCTTGACTACATTCATCATCCTATACTACTCCCTAAGTACCATTTTACTAATGGATAAAGCTTATAGAAATTCCTTACATGTATACTGATACATTAGCAATACTGTGAGGAAATTTTGGATTCCTCAAGGAAGGCGTATTGTAAATTATTAACTGAAATCATGTAATAAACAAAAGAGAGGGTGTCTTGACACCCCCCTCAACTTTTTCTTCATTAACCTCTGCAACATTCGCAGACTTAGACCTATTTTTCATTCTGTAGAACACCACCTCTTCCCTATTAAATCTCAACTTCGTTTGCTCATTGAAACAGGTGTCTGAGGTAACTGAAAATAGCCCTTTTTCTGTTCCCGCCTACTTTCTCTATCCTCATTTTTTAATCAAGTCCTTGAATCTTCCGAGTTTTTCATCATTTGGCTATGGCTACAGTCACCCTCAAACTAAACTTATCTATGTTGTATACTTCTCATCTAACTCCTCTGTCTATAAGGAATTCTTTGAGTACTTAACTTCCAAAGTGGAGCACATTCTCTCTTACCTTTTGGGGATATCTCCAGTCTTGGAAACTTAAATGTTCACCACCAGCTTTGGCTTTTCTCTCCCTTCGCTGACCATCCTGGTGAACTAGCCTTTAACTTTGCTATCCTCCACGACCTAGAGCAACTGCTGCAACACCCTACTCCTATTCCTGGCCCTCTTGGATATACGCTCAACATTCTTGACCTTTCCCTAACCTCTGATTCTTCTGCTTATGCTGTTACCCTATCTCCGCTGTTGGGCTCGCCCGCTTACAATATCATATTACAATATCATATACAATATCCGCTTACAATATCTTGTCTTATCGCTCCAATCCCTCCTCAGGATCCTCCAATGAGGAGGTGCCTCTGGCGATTTGTGTCTGCTAATTGTGTCAACCTCTGGAGGTATTTTGCTGATTTCCCTTGGAATGACTACTGCTTCCGTGTCAGAGACCCGTCTCTGTGTGCTGAGCTCATAACAGAGGTGATAGTGTCTGGCATGAAGGTGTACATTCCTCACTCCTTCTCTCGACTTAACCTTCCTCCTAATCTTGGTTTAACACAGCCTGTTCTCTTGCTATACATGATAGATAGGTGGCGCACAAAAGTTACTTAAGCCTACCATCACCAGAATCTCATGCGCCCTATATTTCTACCTGGAATCATGCCAAGTCTGTCCTCCAACCAGCCAAAAACTCATTCATTAATAAAAAGTGTCAAAGTCTTTCAAAATCTAACTCCCCTCGTGACTTATGGAACCTAGCCAAAAAACATCTCCAATAACTTTGCTTCTTCATCTTTCCCTCCTTTATTTCAACCTCATGGCACCACTGCCGTCTCATCTATTTCTAAAGTTGAACTCTTTGCTCAAATCATTGCTAAAAACTCTACCATGGATGATTCAGGGCTTGTTCCTCCCTCTCCTCAATTCTCTGACTACTTCATGCTACCCATTAAGATCCTTCGTAGTGATGTTTTCCATGCCCTCGCTGGCCTAAACCCTCGGAAGGCTTATGGACCCTTCTGTTGCTCTCTGAGACTCTGCCTCCGTTTTTGCATCTTGCCTAGTCAAGCTCTTTCAACTCTATCAACATCTATCTTTCTTTCGTGCTGGAAGTTTGCCTACAATAAACCTGTTCCTAAAAAGGGTGACCGCTCTAATCCCTGAAACTACCGTCCTATTGATTAAATTCATACCTATCTAAAGTTTTTTAATCTATCCTCAACAGGAAGATTCTTAAACTTCTATCAGTTCACAACCTTATATCTGATCGCCGATATGGGTTCCATCAAGGCCGCTCTGCTGGTGATCTTCTGGCTTTTCTTACTGAGTCTTGGTCAACCTCTTTTGGATGTTTTGTTAAAAGTTTTGTCATAGACATATCAAAAGCTTTTGATAGTAGTTTGATTTCCAAATTACCTTCATACGCCTTCTATCCTTCTCTTTGTAACTTCATCTCAAGTTGCCTTTCTGACTGTTCTATTACTGCTGTGGTAGGTGGTAACTGTTCTTCTCCTAAATCTATTAACAATGGTGTTTCTCAGGGTTCTGTCTTGCCACTCTCTATTATTCATTAATTATCTTTTAACCAAATTTCTTGTTTTATCCACTCCTACGCTGATGATACCACCCTACACTTTTCCACATATTTTCGTAGACGTCCAGTCCTTCAGGAAATAACAATTCACACAGGGAAGCCACAGAACGCCTGATTTCGTCTCTCTAAAATTTCTGGTTGGGACAGAGCAAATTTAGTATTGTTCAATGCCTCAAAAACTCAATTCCTCCATCTATGAACTTGACAAAACTTTCCAGACAACTATTCCCTCTTCTTCAATGACACTCAACTGTCCCCCTCTTCTACACTGAACATCCTCGGTTTGTCCTTTACTTATAATCTAAACTGGAAACTTCTCATCTCTTTTCTAGCTAAAGCAGCTTCTATGAAGTTAGGCGTTATGAGTCGTCTCCACCAGTTTTTCTCATCCCCCCCCCAGCTGCTAACTCTGTACAGAGGCCTTATCCGTCCATCTATGGAGTATGCGTTACATAAATGGAGGGTTCCACTCATACCGCTCTCCTAGACAGACTGGAATCAAAAGCTTTTCGTCTTATCAACTCCTCTCCTCTAACTGACATTCTTCATCCTCTTTTTCATCGCCGCAATGTTGCATCTTTTGATATTTTCTACCGCTATTTTCATGCCAACTGCCTTTCTGATCTTGCTAACCGCAAGCCTCCCCTCCTCCCATGGTCTCACTGCACAAGACTTTCTTCTTTCTCTCATTCCTATTCTGTCCACCCCTCTAATGCAAGAGTATTCTCTATCTTTCATCCCTTTCTCTGGTAAACGCTGGAACTCCCTGCCTGTTTCTGTATTTCCACCTTCTTATGACTTGAACTCTTTCAAGAGGAAGGTTTCAAGACACTTATTCTGTAATTTTTGTTTAACCGCTTTCGACTGTGTTCGGGGACCGGCACTTAAGTAGGCCTTTTATAGCAGTTTTATTGCCTTTGGTCGGTGTCTCTCCTATAGAAAAGTATTAATACCTCCCCCTTTCTTGTAGAAGACTAGATCATATCTTTTCCTCGGACATGAAGGGGACAATGCAAGACCCTGCAGTACATGACCCTGCCCAACATCTAAGACAGATTATCTATAAACTAAAATTAATAAACCATTAGCCATTGCACCTCCTCTCCTTAGCAGCAGCGCGGGAAAGTGGTTGTAGTGCTTTCTCACGCAGTCACTACCCAGCAGTTTAAAGAAGCAGACATACTAAGACGTGCTCTAATATTTGAAGGAGACTAAAGCAGGATAAAAGTTAACTGGGTTAATTGCCTTAAAGGGATAAGTGAGTCATTACTAGCCATATGCCCTGGCCTACTTTATAGACTAGGAGTCTCCATAGTAGTCTGCCAGTAAGGGTAGTTGTAAATTACACACTATAACCAGGGAAGTGACTCCTCGGCTGTATACAGGTTGAGCTGGCACAGGGAGCGGTGACTGACCCCCCCTGTCTGTTTGTGCGCACTCTTTTTGCTGTAGTTTCTTGTGTACTTTCTCGAGTCTCTTGTTAGTAACCCTGTTTTGTCTTAAATACTACTGCGGGTTGATGCAGTTCAGCTGCAGAGGACCTAAATAATTAGTTGCATAGTAATCTTTACTCACTCCTCATGTCCTGATAAGACTTGTCGCCCAGAAAGCAGTAAACGATATTACTCTGCTTGTGGCTATAATACTCTGTTCGGCAGTGGGAGGACTGTCACAGTAGGCGGAAGTTCAATGAGGTATTATATTTCGACCATTTACGTGTTATTTGTATGTTAACTGCTTTTCCTAGACATGGTTATCGATTATTCTGCAGCTGTAGGAGTTAAATGTTGTTTGGAGTATTTCCCTTGTCTGTGGCTCGGTAAAACAGTCTGGCGACCTCTACTTAGTGTGACCTGGAGTTACGACCGTGAATAGGGTGCAGGAGTCACAAGGGACCCTGTACACCCTTCTGTGAGCCCTGTACTAAGTCCACGTAAGAGGTGGCTCAGTGAAGCTAGTCCAGGTGCGACAGCTTGTTGAAGGGGCTGGGAATTGCAGCCATAACATTATAAATTTTGCCTTCCCGTGGCGTCACGATATGTGGATAAACCTGTTTGGTTACTGTAATTTCCATGTGATAGAAATAATACGGCATTCCCTTTAATTTTATTATAGCACATATATTTTGCCTTCCCATGGCATTACAATATGTGGCTAATCCTGTATAGTAACTGTTATTTCTATGTGATAGAAATAATATGGCACTCCCTTTAATTTTATTATAGCATACATTTATCTAAACTAGAACGCTAACATATGAATTTGTAAATATATTAGAATGATCATTTGCCCAGTTAAATTCGCGGGTTGCAGTTATAACATTTATACAGAAAAATTTTCCTAGTCTGAGGCTCTACACGGTAAGAAGTATTCTTTCAGGTGATACAGTCTCCCATTATGAGATTCCTACTTGTCAGTTTTGATTTCATAGTAGCCTTTCATAAAGACTGAGATAATCTTATGGAGATCTGACAAGATGTCCTTCTGCCTTCCGATGAGTGTCTCCACTGACCTTATGGCCCCTCGCCCATCACTGAGCAGTGGCCAGCGGGAACAAAATGTGTCACTTCTTATCATGACTTACTAGTATCTATATCACCCACTTTTAAAGTAATAAGATTCTCAGGTTCTTGCACTCCGTAATATTTTTTTCCTCAAATAGTGCTATGTTGATAATGCTAAATCGTCGCTGCGACCATCAGTCAGACTTGAATCTGGCGCTCTATTATATGTTCCTACAATATTCCACAGTCATTATTTTCATTGATTCACATCATAAGGCTCATTAGAAGGATGATCTCTGATCCCTACAACGTGAACGGGAAATAAATACTGCAATATTGTTGAAACATTAAAGGAGGAGATTCAATTTTGACTAGTAGTATTTCGATGAAGAGTAAATCATAACAATAAGCCAGCCCTATAGACTTGGGCTTTTTCTTTCTAATGATGCGCAAGAATTTTCGCTTCAATGCTTAATGTCTGAGACACAGAGGCGAAAAAACATCCTTTCTTTGCGCTGCCGAATCCACATAGGTTATCAACGAGTCTGACAGTCTGCACGGTCAATAGTTTTTAGTTTACAGAAGAAAAAAAAAAAACTGTCTTAGATGTTGGGCAGGGTCTTACATTGTCTCTTTGATGTCCGATGAAGAGATATGATCTCTCTTCTACAATGGAGTGGGGGATGTTAATACTTTTTTTCTTTATGTAGGAGCAGAGCAAAAAGAGCAACAAAACTGCTATAAAAAGCCTACTAAGGTGCCGGTCTCCGAACAGAGTCGAATGCGGTAGACAAAAATTACAGGATAAGTGTCTTGAAACCTCCCTTTGGAAAGAGTTCAAGTCATAGGAAGGTAGAAATACAGAAACAGGCAGGGAGTTCCTGCGTTTACCGGAGAAAGGGATGAAAGACTGAGAATACTGGTTAACTCTTACATTAGAGAGGTGGACAGAATAGGGTTGAGAGAAAGAAGAAAGTCTTGTGCAGCGAGGCCGCGGGGGGAGGGGAGGCATGCAGTTAGGAAAATCAGAAAAGCAGTTGGCACGAAAATAGTGGTAGAAGATAGCAAGAGATGCAATATTGCGGTAATGAGAAAGAGGATGAAGACAGTCAGTTAGAGAAGAAGAGTTAATAAGACGAAAAGCTTTTGATGCCACTCTGTCTAGAAGAGCGGTATGAGTGTAACCCTCCATTTATGTAAAGCATACTCCATACATGGACGGATAAGGCCTCTGTACAGAGTTAGCAGCTAGGGCTGTGAAAAAAAGAACTGACGGAGACGACTCATAACACCTAACTTCGTAGAAGCTGTTTTAGCTAGAAATAAGATGAGAAGTTTCCAGTTTAGATTATAAGTAGAAGACAGACCGAAGATGTTCAGTGTAGAGGAAGGGGACAGTTAAGTATCATTAAAGAAGAGGGAACAGTTGTCTGGAAAGTTCTGTCAAGTTCATAGATGGAAGAATTGAGTTTTTGAGGCATTGAACAATACTAAGTTTGCCTTGCCCCAATCAGAAATTTTAGAGAGATCCGAAGTTCTGTGGTTTCTCTGCGTGAATTGTTTATTTCCTGAATGGATGGACGTCTACGAAAAGACGTGGAAAAGTGCAGGCTGGTATCATGAGCGTAGGAGTGGAACAAGAAGTTTGGTTAGAAGATAATTAATGAATAATAGAAAGAGAGTAGCAGGACAGAACCCTTAGGAACACCACTGTTAATAAATTTAGAAGAACAGTAACCACCTACCACAGCAAGAATAGAACAGAAAGGCAACTTGAGATGAAATTACAGAGAGGATAGAAGCCGTACGAAGGTGGTTTGAGAATAAAAGCTTTGTGCTGGACTTTATCAAAAGCTTTTGATATGTCGATGGCAACAGCAAAAGTTTTACTAAAACCTCCAAAAGAGGATAACCAAGACTCAGTGAAGAAAGCCAGAAGATCACCAGTAGGGCAGGCTGGACGGAACCTATACTGGCGATCAGATATAAGGTGTGAATTGATATGTATAAAAATCTTCCTGTTAAGGATAGATTCAAAAACTTTAGATAGGCAGGAGATTAAAACAACAGGACGGTAGTTTGAGGGATTAGAGCGGTCACCCTTTATAGGAACAGGCTTAATTGTAGGTAAACTTCCAGCAAGAAGGAAGGATTGATGATGTTGATAGAGTTGAAAAAGTTTGACTAGGCAAGATGCGAAAACGGAGGTAGAGTCTCGGAGAACAATAGAAGGGAACCCATCTGGTCCATAAGCCTTCCGTGGTTCTTGCCAGCGAAGGCGTGGAAAACATCACTACGAAGGATCTTAGTGGACAGCATGAAGTAGTCAGAGTTGAGGAGAGGGAGGAACAAGCCCTGAATCATCAATGGTAGAGTTTTTAGCAATGATTTGAGCAAAGAGTTCAGCTTTAGAAATAGATGAGATGGCAGTGGTGCCATTAAGTTGAAATAAAGGAGGGAAAGAAGTAGAAGCAAAGTTATTGGAGATGTTTTTGACTAGGTGCCATAAGTCACGAGGGGAGTTAGATCTTGAAAGATTTTGACACTTTCTATTCTATGAAGGAATTTTTGGCTAATTGGCATGATTCCGGGCAGAAATATAAAGCGCATGAGATTCTGATGATGGCTTAAGTAGCTTTTGTGCGCCAACTATCTATTATGTATAGCACGAAAACAGGCTGTGTTAAATTAAGATTTGGAAGGTTAAGTCGAGAGAAAGAGTGAGGAATGTACACTTCCTTGCCAGATAATATCACCTCCGTTATGAGCTCTGCACACAGAGACGGGTCTCTGACACATAAGCAGTAGTCTTTCCAAGGAAAATCAGCATAATACCTCCTCAGGTTTACCCAATTAGTAGACGCAAATCGCCAGAGGCAACTCCGCTTTGGGGGATCCTGAGGAGGGATTCGAGCAATAAGACAGGATACAGACACGGAATTGTAATCGGACGAGCCAAACGGAGAAGATAGAAGGAGAATTAATGGTTGGGAAAAGGTGAAAAATGATGGGCGCATATCGAAGACGGTCAGGAATAGGAGTACGGTGCTGCACCAGTTGCTCTAGGTCGTGGAGGATAGCAAAGTTAAGGGCTAGTTCACAAGGATGGTCAGGAAAGGGAGAGGAAAGCCAAAGCTGGTGGTGAACATTTAATTTTCCGAGAATGGAAGTTGAATAGTGAAAAAATTTCTTAGTCAGAGGAGTTAGGTGAGAGGTATACAGCATGGATAAATTTAGTTTGTAATTGACTCTAGCCGTAGCCAGATGGTGAAAAACTCGGGAAGATTCAAGGATTGGATTAAAAAATGAGGATAGAGAAAGTAGCCGGGAACAGAAAAGGGCTACTTTCAGTTGCCTCAGACACCTGTGTTTCAGTGAGGAAACGAAGTTGAGGTTTAGTAGAGAAGAGGTGGTGTTCTACAGAATGAAAATTAGACATAAGACTGCTAATGTTGCAGAGGTTAATGAAGAAAAAGTTGAGGGAGGTTTCAAGACACTTAGGGTCGACACCAGAAAATGAGTCCGACATGGGGATATTTGTAGAGGCTGGTGTAGAAGTCGCCATATTAATTTTGAATTTTGACCGAAGGTGTGTGTGTGTGTGTGTGTGTGTGTGTGTGTGTGTGTGTGTGTGTGTGTAATTAGGTGTATGTAGTTTTCTGTGAAGGAAGATAGATGTCTTTAAAGGGCAGACTGACTGCCCCCTTCTGTTGTGAGACACAAAGGGAAACTTTCAGTGAGGTCACATTTGAATTAATGATAAGTTCACAGCACCTCCTGATCCAGTGCTTCAGACCTCACTAGGAGTAATTATCGTTTCGGCAGATGTCTACTGCCTCCTCCTACAGAAATCCCCTCTAAATAAGTCAAAAAACGGGTATTAACTGTATTCCCTATTTCCACAAATACGTTTTAAGTTCTTCAAGACCTTTTTTTTTTTCTTTTTTTTTCTATCTATGGAGAGTTTTCATTAGGTGAACTTTCTCAAAATCCGTAAAGCCAATCTGCCAAGGAGCTCGTGGTGTAATGAATGTCAAAGAACTATTTTCTCTGTTTTAGTGTGTGTTGCCCTGATGAACGATTTACTGTTTTTATTAATGTAATAGAGGTACCACTGATTTTAGTGTCATTATCTATAGTGACATTATCTACAATTAAACGCGGATATGACTATCAGGCTGCAAATCGCTAGAATTATTGAATAAAGGCTTTGGTGCTTAAATCTTCTAAGATTCTAAACGCATAGATCTAATTGAAGCACAGATAAATAAGCAAATATACTCTTTCTCTGGTGGACTAAAAGTTTGTTCATGTTAATTTAAAGGACATTAATGGTTTAACAATAAAAGTTAGAAATTCAGGGCCCTTGGATATGTGACAGGCCTGCCTCTTTGACTATTACATGATTTCAGTTGATAATTTACAATCTGCCATTTTTTTACACTCCTTATTGACTAAGTCAATAAGATCTTTTTCAGACCATCTTCAGAATCAAATGCCCCATTTACAAGAGTGATCTGCAATGATAGTTTTCATAGGTAAAGATTTCCACAACTTTTCCAAACCTCCAAACTGCAAGCATCCTCCCAATCTGTGTCCTCGCTGCGCAAGACTTTCTTCTTTTTTTTTTATGTAGGAAGGATACTGGCCAAGGGCAACAAAAATCTAATAAAAAAAATGCCCACTGAAATGCCAGTCCCTTGAAAGGGTCAAAGCAGTGGTCAAAAATTGGTGGATAAGTGTCTTGAAACCTCCCTCTTGAAGGAATTCAAGTCATAGGAAGGTGGAAATACAGAAGCAGGCAAGGAGTTCCAGAGCTTACCAGAGAAAGGGATGAATGATTGAGAATACTGGTTAACTCTTGCGTTAGAGAGGTGGACAGAATAGGGGTGAGAAAAAGAAGAAAGTCTTGTGCAGCGAGGCCGCGGAAGGAGGGGAGGCATGCAGTTAGCAAGATCAGAAGAGCAGTTGGCATGAAAATAGCGGTAGACGACAGCTAGATATGCAACATTGCGGCGGTGAGAGAGGGGCTGAAGACAGTCAGTTAGAGGAGAGGAGTTGATGAGACGAAAAGCTTTTGATTCCACCCTGTCTAGAAGAGCAGTATGAGTGGAACCCCCCCAGACATGTGAAGCATACTCCATACATGGACGGATAAGGCCCTTGTACAGAGTTAGCAGCTGGGGGGGTGAGAGAAACTGGCGGAGACGTCTCAGAACACCTAACTTCATAGAAGCTGTTTTAGCTAGAGATGAGATGTGAAGTTTCCAGTTCAGATTATAAGTAAAGGACAGACCGAGGATGTTCAGTGTAGAAGAGGGGGACAGTTGAGTGTCATTGAAGAAGAGGGGATAGTTGTCTGGAAGATTGTGTCGAGTTGATAGATGGAGGAATTGAGTTTTTGAGGCATTGAACAATACCAAGTTTGCTCTACCCCAATCAGAAATTTTAGAAAGATCAGAAGTCAGGCGTTCTGTGGCTTCCCTGCGTGATATGTTTACCTCCTGAAGGGTTGGCCGTCTATGAAAAGACGTGGAAAAGTGCAGGGTGGTATCATCAGCATAGGAGTGGATAGGACAAGAAGTTTGGTTTAGAAGATCATTAATGAATAATAAGAAGAGAGTGGGTGACAGGACAGAACCCTGAGGAACACCATTGTTAATAGATTTAGGAGAAGAACAGTGACCATCTACCACAGCAGCAATAGAACGGTCAGAAAGGAAACTTGAGATGAAGTTACAGAGAGAAGGATAGAAACCGTAGGAGGGTAGTTTGGAAATCAAAGCTTTGTGCCAGACTCTATCAAAGGTTTTTGATATGTCCAAGGCAACAGCAAAAGTTTCACCAAAGTCTCTAAAAGAGGATGACCAAGACTCAGTAAGGAAAGCCAGAAGATCACCAGTAGAGCGGCCTTGACGGAACCCATACTGGCGATCAGATAGAAGGTTGTGAAGTGATAGATGTTTAAGAATCTTCCTGTTGAGGATAGATTCAAAAACTTTAGATAAGCAGGAAGTTAAAGCAATAGGACGGTAGTTTGAGGGATTAGAGCGGTCACCCTTTTTAGGAACAGGTTGAATGTAGGCAAACTTCCAGCAAGAAGGAAAGGTAGATGTTGACAGACAGAACTGAAAGAGTTTGACTAGGCAAGGTGCAAGCACGGAGGCACAGTTTCGGAGAACAATAGGAGGGACCCCATCAGGTCCATAAGCCTTCCGAGGGTTTAGGCCAGCGAGGGCATGGAAAACATCATTATGAAGAATTTTAATATGTGGCATGAAGTAGTCAGAGGGTGGAGGAGAGGGAGGAACAAGCCCAGAATCGTCCAAGGTAGAGTTTTTAGCAAAGGTTTGAGCAAAGAGTTCAGCTTTAGAAATAGATGTGATAGCAGTGGTGCCATCTGGTTGAAGTAGAGGAGGGAAAGAAGAAGAACCAAAGTTATTAGAGATATTTTTGGCTAGATGCCAGAAATCACGAGGGGAGTTAGATCTTGAAAGGTTTTGACATTTTCTGTTAATGAAGGAGTTTTTGGCTAGTTGGAGAACAGACTTGGCATGGTTCCGGGCAGAAATATAAAGTGCATGAGATTCTGGTGAAGGAAGGCTTAAGTACCTTTTGTGGGCCACCTCTCTATCATGTATAGCACGAGAACAAGCTGTGTTAAACCAAGGTTTAGAAGGTTTAGGACTAGAAAAAGAGTGAGGAATGTACGCCTCCATGCCAGACACTATCACCTCTGTTATGCGCTCAGCACACAAAGACGGGTCTCTGACACGGAAGCAGTAGTCATTCCAAGGAAAATCAGCAAAATACCTCCTCAGGTCCCCCCAACTAGCAGAGGCAAAACGCCAGAGGCACCTTCGCTTAGGGGGATCCTGAGGAGGGATTGGAGTGATAGGACAAGATAAATATATGAGAATGTGATCGGAGGAGCCCAACGGAGAAGAAAGGGTGACAGCATAAGCAGAAGGACTAGAGGTCAGGAAAAGGTCAAGAATGTTGGGCGTATCTCCAAGACGGTCAGGAATGCGAGTAGGGTGTTGCACCAATTGCTCTAGGTCATGGAGGATAGCAAAGTTGTAGGCTAGTTCACCAGGATGGTCAGTGAAGGGAGAGGAAAGCCAAAGCTGGTGGTGAACATTGAAGTCTCCAAGAATGGAGATCTCTGCAAAAGGGAAGAGGGTCAGAATGTGCTCCACTTTGGAAGTTAAGTAGTCAAAGAATTTCTTATAGTCAGAGGAGTTAGGAGAGAGGTATACAGCACAGATAAATTTAGTATGAGAATGACCCTGTAGTCGTAGCCAGATGGTGGAAAACTCGGAAGATTCAAGAGCGTGGGCACGAGAGCAGGTTAAGTCATTGCGCACTTAAACGCAGCATATAGCTTTGGATCGAAAATGAGGATAGAGAAAGTAGGAGGGAACAGAAAAGGGGCTACTGTCAGTTGCCTCAGACACCTGAGTTTCAGTGAGGAAAAGAAGATGAGGTTTAGAAGAGGAGAGGTGGTGTTCTACAGATTGAAAATTAGATCTTAGACCGCGAATGTTGCAGAATGTTGTTACTGTCATCATTATTCTCTTTCCCTTACTAACGCAAGAGTTAACCAGTATCTTTAGCATTTCATTCCTTTTACTGCTAAACACTGAATCTCTCTCTTCCTCTTTCTGTATTTCCTCCAAAGACTTGAACTGTTTAAAAGAAGAGCATCAAGACGCCTTAGTTTCTCTTCGTTGTCTTCTTTCCTTTTACAGAACGACATTTGAGCGCCATTTTGTTTTTTTTGTTTTTCTTTTGATCAGTTTTCTGATACATATAATTAAAAACAATGAAAAATATAATAATAGCAGTAGTGATATTGTCAATGACAACAACAACAACAACAACAACAACAACAACAACAACAACAATAATAATAATAATAATAATAATAATAATAATAATAATAATAATGAAACTACTACTACTTTTACTACTACTACTATTTATTATCACCATTATTATTATTATTATTATTATTTTTATCATTATTATTATTATTATTATTATTATTATTACTATTATTATTATTATCATAATTCCACTGGTTTTTAGGGAGAAAGAGGAGAACGAGGAGGAGGACACCAAAGACCTGATAATGAAGATAAAGACAAGGAGAACAAATGTGAATAGAGTCACAACAAAATAAAGACAAAAAACAGACATACCTGTGAGCCTTCCACATCAATCAGGACATAATTTGCTATATCATCAATAATTACCTGCGGATTAATTCACAGGTTAATTAGTCGCCCTAGTGTTCAGGCTACCTGATTACCTGGAGAGAGAGATTGAGAGAGAGAGAGAGAGAGAGAGAGAGAGAGAGAGAGAGAGAGAGAGAGAGAGAGAGAGAGAGAGAGAGAGAGAGAGAGAGAGAGAGAGAGAGAGAGAGAGAGAGAGAGAGAGAGAGAGAGAGAGAGAGAGAGAGACAGATTTGAAATATCTGAAACATTTATTGATACCTACATTTGTATAAAGTATTAGATATAACTTCAAAAAATGAATTTACAGTGAGTAGCTACCCTCTTTAAAACATAGCTTTTCAGGTACATGATTAATGTATATAATGGAATAAAATTATTATAAAAAAATGTTGGATGTACAATATAAAACATCAAAAGTAGAGCATAAAATGGAAATACAAATACAAATAATAGAAAAATAAAAGTAACGTGTAAAATACTGTTATTAATACAATTACAAATTTAAATAATCACATGAAAATAAAAGTAAAATACAAAAACACAAAATACAGATACAAATACATATGTAATACAAATACAAATAATAATAAAAAAAAAGTAAATAAGCAGAGGGTAGACATATGCATAATATACACATCTGAGAACATCTATTGACAGTATATGTTTAATATGATGCAGTGAAGCGATATTTTCAGAATGAGATTATTAATGTGATATTTAAAGGTAGAAGCATCATCATAAGTAACTACAAGAAATTGTATATAGTTTGTTTTGGTAATTATATTGTTATTTATTTCAAGGTGATTTATTTTAGATTTCTTTTGGCACTACATAACATAAAGTGAGTTTTGCTGGTATTAATGGTGAGTTTGTTACACAGACACCATTTGTAGAGATTTTGGAGTTCATGGTTATCATCAGTGAATAATTAATCTGTACTTGGTCCAATTAAATATGGGAGGAGATGTGGTCACAATCTTGTGCTACTGGTACTCTCAAGTGAAAAGGACTCCGGCTAAAAGCAAAAAAAAGAAAAAAATCTTAAAGATGCCACACCCAAAAAAGATATAGTAAGTCCAAAATTTATGAGGTGTCTTAAATTCAATTAAGTCATAGGCAGAAGGAAATACAGAAACAAGGAAAGGGGAATGTCTTTATCAACAGAGGTAGGAGGCAAGAGACCTCATCATCATCTTGATGACCTTAACAGTCTAATTGTAGAAGACCGAAGTTGTTTTCTGCAGGTTGCCTGACGTTAAACGATGGCATAACAAAGGACAAAATAAGGGTGGGTAGTAGAATGGACGGGCTTGATGAACAGCCGGCCTCCTTTCTCTTACTACATACTGATCCTTCACCATAGAGATGGGTATCTTTCAAAAATTACTGTGAGCAGACTACAAAGGATGGGTAGGTGCTGATTACTCTGTAGGGAAGACGAACTCTTCATCTATATAATATGGGTGACTCAACATGAGGGATAAGGGGAAGTAAGATAATTCAATTGTGGAAGGGGAATAACTATATGCTCGGAGTTTTTAAAGACGTGGAAGACGGACAGGTACTTATCGCGCCTCAGGGAACTGCTTCACACCCTCTTTTCTTCTTTTTTCGCTCTGCACTGTTTGTGGTCTGGCACTGTTGTGCCATTACTTAAGACTTATGACCCAGCCTTGTCATTAAGCCTGGTAATTATTAAGAAAACAATGATTGGGTTTTTCTCTATAATTTATATAACATTGATTACTATGTCAAACATGAATTATGAGATTACACAAGGCAAATACAAGACTTACATTCTTCTCTTTAATTTAAGGGATGACATCATGACGCGTTGTTAAACAAGCCCACAGATGAGCTTCAGGTGATGATTTTACAGTTGTGCAGATAAAAAAAAAAATAGGAGTGAGAATGAATATGAGGATAATAACTGTTCAGCAGCTTTATACCAGACAAATAAATCAGAATCGAGAATGGAGTCATAAAATGTGTTACAAATATTTAGTATTTATGTTGGAAAAAAAATATCTGAGCCCAGACCATGAAAAACGAATCAACAGAAGAATGGAAATAGGAAGGAGTGCCTTTGGGAAACCAAACAATGTAATGAAGAGTTATTTCCCACTCTCAATAAAAAGAAAAGTATACAGGCAACCAGGACATTTTACCAGTCCCAACATACGATTCGGAGAGCTAGAGCCACACTAAAGCCTCCTACCGTACGAGGAATCAATGATTCGTTATGTGATTAAGAAACTATGAAAGTATACCATAAAAAGAAGTGAAAGATGTGAGGTAGGTGTCTTGAAAATTACTAACATGGATAAGCAGACAGAATAAGTAGTGTCCGTGGAGGAATAAAGAATTAAACTGGTTTGCTAAAATCAAGGGGACTTTCTATATCCTAGTACACAGAGTCCATGCTAACATTAACATCAGTGGCTTTGCCATAAAGTGTGGCACAGCGTAATAGAGTCGGTGTTGTAGAATTTATTGATTTGAGAGGGGCATGTAGAAAAAATAGATGGGATGATGGTACCAAAGGTTTTGGTGACTTACTATTTTTATTTTTTTATTTATTTTATTTATTTATTTATTTTTATGTAAGAGGCCTAGGGCAACAAAATTTTTGAATAAAAAAAATCTCGAAAGCCAGCTCCCAAAGCGATGGATTAACGGTAAGTATTACATTCAGTTGTATCAAACTTTAACATAATGCATAAATCTATTATTTCTGCAGGCAAATCTTAAACAGTGTAGCTAGTGGGCATGATAACTTTTGAAAAATTAGCTCTCAGATGGTGTGGGAAATGGTAAACTTATTCCAGAATATTTCCCTCTGGCTGCTGAAGGCGCCACCGTCGCGCGAAGAGCAAAAATTTAACATTGAGTGGACCGTCCTACTAGTCCTTGCTGGTACCTATGAGTGGACTACTAAGGGGGAGATGCTTAGCGTCGAGTCGGGTGGTCTCCCAATAACTTGTCAATGTCCACCCCACCGACGAGAAAATTTGAATCGCTTCAAGACCAGAAGTTCTGGTCTAGGGCGGGGACAGGCAACCTACGGGCCGTAGGCCACATACGGCCCCCTAAGGGTCAGTGTCCAGCCCGCCACCTTACTTGGCATTAACATTGCAATCCATTCCGCGAAACTACAGCCAAAAATAAATAAAATCTACCACAACACCATTCCTATCTTCAGCCTTAATTGAAAGCAACAATATTTCAGCGAGCGCTTCAGACAGGCCCAGCGCCTCGTATGCTTCGAGACTGCGGCTGTCTTCAAGGAGTTCAACGTGCGCCGCCACTCAGAGACAGCACCGAATATCAAACTCTGAGTCGATGTCTACTGCTGAGATGAATGACGCCACCGCTTAACTGTCAGACAACCTGCAGAAAACAACTTCGGTCTTCCGCAAGCAGACTGTTAAGGTCATCAAGATGATGATGTCTCCCGCCTCCTAGCTCTGCGTATAAAGACATTCTCCTTTTCTTGTTTTTTTGTATTTCCTTCTGCCTATGACTTAATTGAACTCTTTTAAGTGGGAGGATTTAAGATACGAGTATCTCATAAATTTTGGACTTACTATATAATTTTGGGTCTGGCATCTTTAGGAATCTTTTTGCTTTTAGCCGGAGTCCTTCTTACCTGAAAATACCAGTAGCACAAGACTGAGATCACAGCTCCTCCCAGCCACTACGCTGATCGCCTACGAGTAAGCAGAAGCTTACTCGTAGGTGAACTTACTCGGCCATCTTCAAATGTGGCCACGTAAAAAAAAAAAAAAAAAAGATAGGGTTTAACCCACACAGTGCTGAGCACATAAACATCCAACCTGACATCATCCCGCGTGTAGAGCCGAGCCCGTATACGTATACAGTCTGTACAATATCTGAAGATCATAAGATTTCTGAACATAAGACCGCGGAACATACTAGAACTTACTAAATTTAAACATATTCCTAGTGAAGTAAGTGAAGTGGAAATAGATATCTTGAAAGTTAAATGATCAGTGAAATGTTTTATCCATTCACTGACTCCCTCAGCTTTTGTAACATGTAGTGGATGGATGGATTAGTCGTGATGTACCTAACAATCAGTGTTATAAACAGCATAGACTGCCATCACCAACATTCGACACTACTAGAATATGACACATTCACATAACTATGTACGCAGCCGATAGGTAACGGAGAGAGAGAGAGAGAAAGAGAGAGAGAGAGAGAGAGAGAGAGAGAGAGAGAGAGAGAGAGAGAGAGAGAGAGAGAGAGAGAGAGAGAGAGAGAGAGAGAGAGAGAGAGAGAGAGAATCACTGCTTTACAGTTCTCAGATAATTTGATATTTACATTTTCAGATGAAATCGAATTGATTTCACAAAGTAAAAAAAAAAAACGATAAGTATCAGGGAGGATTAAGGATTATAAACGACTGACACCATAAATATTATGCAGAAGTGGCAAAAGGAGATAACTAAGTAAATACTTACTTTTCATCTGCATATTTATGATTCTAACGGAGAAATAACCATAGAATAAAGTGAGAAGTTAGTAAAGATATTGTGAGAGAATGAAAACAATGTAAGAGGAGAGGAAATGATGCAATGAAGAACTTTGAGAGGCTAAGTGAGTTAAACATTTCCATATGTGAGAGCACTACTTTCATTATACAGGTACGTATGAACGGATTAGGCCCCTCAGTACAGCAAGCAACTGGGAGAGAACTATTGGCTGAGGGAATGGAAAACACCAAACCTGAGACGTGAAATTTCCAGTTGACATTTTCAGTGAAGGACAGTCATATGTAGTGGAGGGAGATAGTTGAGTGCCATTGAAGAAGAGGGGACACTTATTTGGGAGGTGCTCTCGAGAGTATAGATGAAGAAATCGTGTTTTTGAGGCTCTTCTTTCTTCTCAAACCCCCTTTTCCGTCCTGCTTCTCCTTCATTTATTAGAATAATTCGATTGAATGAAAGCTGGGAAAAAAAAACACCTATCCTCCTCTTCCCTCCACACACACACACACATACACACACACACACACAAATATTCATGGTAGCTTCTCCCTTGCCTTCCTTTCCTCCAGTGTCCTTCCTCCTCCTCCTCCTCGATCTCCTTAGTCGTCTGGAGGAGAAAAATAGAGAATAGTGAATCCGAGATGAACGATGCTACTTGAAGAAGAGAGGGAGGAGGAGGAGGACGATAAAGAAGAAGAAAAAGAAGAAGAAGAAGAAGAAGAAGAGGAAGAAGAAGAAGGAGAGAGAGAGAGAGAGAGAGAGAGAGAGAGAGAGAGAGAGAGAGAGAGAGAGAGAGAGAGAGAGAGAGAGAGAGAGAGAGAGAGAGAGAGAGAGAGAGAGAGTTACAAAGTTACATAGAAACACAGGCTGCAACAGACCTTGCGATCCTCACGAGGCGACCTGACTTAGGACTACTAACGTGATAGTACAAGAAAAGGGCAGCAAGGCAGAAGGCTCTCTCCCTACCCTCCATTCCCCTCAGCATAAGCCATACACGAAACAGGTTGGAAATAAATACCTTACGTAGTTAGAGAAGTAAAAAGCCCTTAGGAAATTTTATAGGAAATAATGAAAATGGATGAACTGAGGTGCCCCCATTTCCTGGAGGCAAGGAAGTTAATATCTAACAAGCAAACGCTGTTAGCCATGGATTGAGACGGCGTTTAAAAGTCTCAGCAGTGTTGCAGTCCCGAGGAAGCCCGTTCCTCGGGACACAATGGATTTTTTATTTTTATTTTATTTATTTATTTTGTTTTATTTTATTTTATCTTTTTTATTATTCTTGAGAGATGAAGGATTTCCCAACAATTTTGCAACCGTTTCCTCTGGTGTAATTTGAAAAATCTATCGTGAACTATTTACTGTAGTCTATGTTATTAATGTCATCGATGATTTCAAACACCTGTATTAAGTCGCCTCTTAGTCTTCTTTGTGTTAATGGCAATAGTTTTAATTCTTTAAGATGATCTTTGTATGATTTATATCTTAGGCATGGTATCATTTTTGTTACATTGAATTCGTTCTAATTTATCTATGTCTTTCTGGTAATAGGTACACCATGCATGAACGCAATATTACAAAAGGGAACACATTAAAACAAAGTGAGAATTATATCCTTAAATTTATATTCAAAGACCTGCCGATTAAGCCAATTATTTTGTTTGCTTTCTTTACGACATCTGAACATTGTTGGCTATGTTTTAGGCTACTCGATATTGTTACTCCTAAATTAATTTCGCTGTCTACACACTTTTGATTTGGGTCCTGTTCAAAATATACTTTGCTTTCTTGTTTCGATACCCTATGTGAAGCAGTACACTTATATGCATTAAACTTCATTTGCCAGGTTTGTCCCACTCTGAAACTTGTCTAGATTATTCCGCATTTCTATTAACTGTTCGTTAGAAACTTATGGAAGTCGCTATTTTCGTGTCATCAGCAACTCAGGTGTCTGAAGCAACTGACTGTAGCCCCTTTTATGTTCCCTCCTACTTTCTCTATCCTCATTTTCGATCCAAAGCTGGATGTTGCGTTTATGTGCACAACGACTTAAGCTGCTCTTGTTCCCACGCTCTTGAATCTTTCGAGTTTTCCACCATCTGGCTTCGACTACAGAGTCACTCTCAAACTAAATTTATCTGTGATGTATACCTCTCACCTAACTCTGACTATAAAAAATTCTTTGACTACTTAACTTTTAAAGTCGAGCACATTCTGACTCTCTTCCCTTTTGCAGAGATCTCCATTCTTGGAGACTTCATTGTTCACCACTAGCTTTAGCTTTCCATCTCCCTTCACTGACTATCCTGGTGAATTAGCCTTCAACTTTGCTATCCTCCACAACCTAGAGCAATTGGTGCAACACTACTCGTATTCCTGACCGTCTTGGAGATAGCCCAACATTCTTGACCTTTTCCTAACCTCTAATCCTTCTGCATATGCTGTCACCCTCTCTTCTCCGTTGGGCTCCTCCGATCACAATTTCATATCTGTATCTTGTCCTATCGCTCCAGTCCCTCCTCAGGATCCCCCTAAGCGGAGGTGGCTCTGGCGTTTTGCCTCTGCCAGTTGGGGGGATCTGAGGAGGTATTTTGCTGATTTTCCTTGGAAAAAAAAAAGAAAAAAAAAGGTATTTTGCTGATTTTCCTTGGAACACTTACATGCATTAAACCTCATTTGCCAGGTTTGTCCCACTCTGACAACTTGTCTAGATTATTCTGCATCTCTATTAACTGTTCGTTAGAGACTTATGGAAGTCGCTATTTTCGTGTCATCAGCAAACTTCGATATTATACCAGTAACATCCTCAGCCATCTCGTTTATATAAACAAATAAGAGAATAGGTCATAAGGCTGATCCCTGAGGCACCACACAGGTTACTTAAGTCCACTTGGATGCTTTTCCATTTATTGATACTCTTTGTTTACGGCTGTTTAGCCTGCTTTCTAACCATCTCAACACGTCGCCTTGGATACCTTGGATTTTAATCTAATTAGTAAACATTTGTGGGGGACTTTGTCGAAGGCCCCGCGTCAGAGACCCGTCTTTGTGTGCCGAGCGCATAACAGATGTGATAGTGTCTGGCATGGAGGCGTACATTCCTCACTCTTTTTCTCAACCTAAAGCTTCTAAACCTTGGTTTAACACAGCTTGTTCTCGTACTATACATGATAGAGAGGTGGCGCATAAAAGGTACTTAAGCCTTCCATCACCAGAATCTCATGCACTTTATATTTCTGCCCGGAAACATGCCAAGTCTGTTCTCCAACTAGCCAAAAACTCCTACATTAACAGAAAGTGTCAAAATCTTTCAAGATCTAACTCCCCTCGTGACTTCTGGCATCTAGCTAAAAATATTTCCAGTAACTTTGCTTCTTCTTCTTTCCCTCCTTTATTTCAACCAAATGGCACCACTGATGTCACATCTATTTTTAAAGCTGAACTTTTCGCTCAAACCTTTGCTAAAAACTTGGATGATTCTGGGCTTGTTCCTCCCTCTCCTCCACCCTCTGACTATTTCATGCCACCTATTAAAATGATTCGCAATGATGTTTTCCATGCCCTCGCTGGCCTAAACCCTCGGAAGGCTTATGGACCTGATGGGGTCCCTCCTTCCAAATTGCCCCTCTTCTTCAATGACACTCAACTGTCCTCCTCTTCTACACTGAACATCCTCGGTCTGTCCTTTTCTTATAATCTGAACTGGAAACTTCACATCTCATCTCTAGCTAAAACAACTTCTAAGAAGTTAGGTGTTCTGAGACGTCTCTGCCAGTTTTTCTCACCCCTCTTCCTAGCTGCTAACTCTGTACAAAGACTTACCCCCTCTTTTTCAATGACACTCAACTGTCCCCCTCTTCTACACCGAACATCCTCGGTCTGTCCTTTATTTATAATCTGAACTGGAAACTTCACATCTCATCTCTAGCTAAAACAACTTCTAAGAAGTTAGGTGTTCTGAGACGTCTCCGCCAGTTTTTCTCAACCCCCCTCCTAGCTGCTAACTCTGTACAAGGACTTATCCGTCCATGTATGGAGTATGCTTCACATGTCTGGGGGGGAGGGATTCCACTCATACCGCTCTTCTAGACAGGATGGAATCCTCTCCTCTAACTGACTGTCTTCAGCCTCTCTCTCATCGCCGCAATGTTACATCTCTAACTGCTAACTGCATCCTAACTGCTCTTCTGATCCTGCTAACTGCATGCCTCCCCTCCTCCCACGGCCTCGCTGCACAACACTTTCTTCTTTCTCTCACCCCTTTTCTGTCCACCTCTCTAATGCAAGAGTTAACCAGTATTCTCTATCATTCACCCTTTCTCTGGTAAGCTCTGGAACTTCCTGCCTGCTTCTGTATTTACATCTTCTTGTGACTTGAATTCCTTCAAGAGGGAGGTTTCAAGACACTTATCTTTCAATTTCTGACTACCGCTTTGTGCCCTTTTTTGGGACTGGCATCTCAGTGGGCTTTTTTTTATTTTTTATTGGATTTTTGTTGCCCTTGGCCTTCTACATAAAAAAAAAGAAAGCTAATTGGCTGGTAATTGCATGGTAAAGATTTATTGCCTTTTTTTTTAATCGGAGTTACGTTAGCGAGTTTCCACTCGCCAGGCATAGGTTTAAACTAATTCGGATTTCGTTTCTTTTAAGATGAAGGGTGAGGCCCGGGTGTCAGGCCCGGGTAACTTCCTTACTTTAAGTTTAATGATATATTTTGACACGTCTCTTTATGTTATCATGAAATTACTGAGGGCATTGCTGATATTCAATTGGACTGCTGGCACCGTAAGGATGTCGCTGAGGTCTTCTGCAAAGTGCTAAGAATACTACTAATTTCCTCCTCATCGTTGGTGAAATCTCCATTTTCGTCGATAATTGATCCAATAGCTGCGGTAATCACTCTCTCCTGGCTGATAAAACTCTAAGATTCTTTTGGGTTCGTCTTATTTTGACTTGCAACGTGTAATTCGGTGGGCCTTTTGCTGTGTTTGATTAATCTCTTTGCTTTACGTCTTACTTTTATGAATCTAGTGTGTTCTTCGTTATTGCTGTTGGATTTTAATGTTATGGGCATCCCTTTCGGCGCGTAGACATTCATCTATTTATTTCTTCCACCACTTAGGCTTGAGTGGGGCGACGATTTTTCATAGGCATGCATTCTTGCACAACTTTTAAATATTCATTAAGATTAAGATAAACTTTATTGTCACACTGAATACATATTCAACATGAAATTCTTTATGGCCTCCGAGCTCTTAAAAAGATATAAAACTTAATTCTAAAAAGTAAATAGTGTTATATTAAAAGTGTAGTAAGCTAGCTATGCTGAGATGCTAAATGATTATACAATTTTATACTCTTTGAAATAAAAGAATTTTTAAACCTATTTGTGTGTAGCCTTGGGAGAGCCAACCTTTTGCCTGATCTAAGGAAGACATAATGTTCATTCAGTGGATGGCTTACATCAGTCATAATCTTATTCATATGTTTCCTTACATATGTGTTATACAATTAATCTAATGACACACAGTTTTTGCATGAAGTTTACCAACAGTTTTAAAAATTTTCTTCATTTTTGTTCTTATCTCTACATGTTAACTTTCCATACCATATTGTAATTGAGAAACACAAGACTGACTCTACCATAGACTTATAAAATAGTGATAATATTGTCCGATCTACGTGAGTATTTCTCACTATTCTAAGAAAATGGATACGCTGTTGACATTTGTTATAAACCTGTTGTGAATTTCTAGATCCTGTTAACTTTTCATCAATTACTACACCTAATTATCTATATTCCTTGACTCTTTCAACCTCTTCATTAGCTATAAAAATCGTGTCAGGTACTCTACTATTTATTCTCAAATCTACTATAATTTCTTTGGTTTTCTTTACATTGAGATTAAGGTAATTGTCACTGCACCATGAGAGAAAGTCCCTTACTTGTGTCAGTCTTCCGAGTTATCATTGCTGATTGTACCTACAATAGCAGTATCATCGGCATATTTTATTATGAACGAGCAAGAATGACTGCTTATGCAGTCATTCGTGTACATAGTGAAAAGTAACGGAGAGAGCACACAACCCTGAGGAGCTCCTGTATTCGTGGTTACAGTCTCAGATTTTATTTTTTTTACTTTAGTATATTGTAGTCTCTCTGTAAGATAGCTATGTATCAATAAAATTACATTACTGTTTACCTTCATTTCTAACATTTTTTTTAAGCAAAACATGTGGTTGTATAGTATTAAATGCACTCCTGAAATCTACTTGTGAATTTTTCGATTCAAGGCATTCAAACGCTTGATGAAATAAAGTTAACACAGCATCTTGGACACTCCTATTTGAGAACAAGCAACTTGTAATTTATCTTTGTGATGAACAAAACTATCACATAGGTGTCTCTTTTTAATGTGCTATAAGCATTTCTTGATAACAGAAGTTAGGCTACAGCTCGTAGATCGTTAAATTCTTTTGGATTGTTATTTTTAGGCACAGGTATAATTTCAGATGTTTTCCACATATTTGGCACAACACACTGGTCTAATGAAATTTGAAAGAAAAAACCCCACTGGTTCAGCAAGTTGTTATGCACATGTTTTTTAATAATTTACAGATGTTATCAGGTCCACTGGCTTTCCCACTCTGAATTCTTTTCAGGGAGTTTATTACATCCTCATGTGTTATAAGAATGCGTTCACCATTAATACAGTACAATACAATACAATTAATACAATATGTTCTCACATTCTAGATTAAAGTTATGAACATCAAACCTAGCATAGAAAGAGTTTAAATAATTTACGTAACTGGTGACATTTGGTGGGTCCAATGATATGTTCTTCTTATTAAAGCCACACAATAGTTTCATTCCACTCCAAGCACTTTTAGGTTTCTTTAATCTGAACATCCTTTCAAATTTAATTTTATATGTACATTTAGCTTCTGTCATTTTATTTTTTTTAATTGACTGTATAATTTTCCTTTGCATTCGTTGACCATTAACAAAACTGTTTTTCTTTTCCATCAGTAGTGCTTTGATATCAGAATTAATCCACGGTTTGTTATTTGGATATACAATTATTTCTTTGGTTGGGACAAGCATATCAGTACAGAACATAATACATGAATTAAACACATCTAGATATCAACTGACTCATCGTATAATACATCCCAGTCTGTGCACTCAAAATAACCTTGGAGATTCGTAATATGCTCACTTTCCCATTTTTGTACACTAATTTTGTTGCGTAATTCACTTTTTATTTTTTGTCTGTAAATCGGGGCCATAAAAACCATGTTATGGTCGGAGTTTCCTAATTTCGGTTTTTGATATGCACGATAACCATTTCTAACATTACAGTAAAACTATAAAAAAAACTGGTGCCTCTTGTGGGGAAAGTAACCATCTGCTGGTATATAGGTACCCATGGTTGAAAACCACAGTGGTTAAAGTCTCCCAACACAATTGTTATACCTTCTGGGTTGACATTTTCATAGTTGTTTACACAGTTATGTAAAAGATCACAAGCAACTGACTTATTAGCACTGGCTGGGATGTACACAGTTATAATTGTCACATTACTAAACTCACGGGGAAGATAAAAAGGGCGACACGTTATCACTAAATACTCCAAGTCATCACAGCAGACACGCTCCTTAATATTGACTTGTGCACACCATCTCTCGTTGATACATACTTCTATACCTCCTCCACACTGTTTCACTGTTCCCTTCCTGTCTGCACTCACCAATGTGAAACATTTCCATTGAGCTTTAATATCCGCGGTGGTACGTGAGTAACTCCAGTCGATTTGATCAAGCACTGATCTGAGTTTACAAAAATGTGTATTATTCTGTAGCAGGGACTTTTCTTTATTTTTATTTGACTCGTCAGCCAAGAAGTTTATATCGAAGGTGATTGTGCGGTGATCGCTATTACTGAACTCCTCACCAACATTCAGATTTTCTATTAATTCATCTTTTGTAGCAAGCACGAGTTCGAGTACTTAGTTATCACTTGTCGAGTTTTGTACAAATTGCCTAAGTGAACTTCCTTTAAAGTTATTTTATAGATCATGGCCGTGATGCGAGGTAAGTGGTTCGCCCCACTTTGTCACCAGTAGATTAAAGTTGCCAAGAATTACTGCGTCGTGTGAGTCACTTATCTCGCTAATATATTCGTAAATGTCGCGGTTGGTTTACACTGGCTGGACTGGAAGTCTGTACATAATAAGAGCTATTGCTAGTCTCATCCCACAATTATCATTATTATAGTTATTATTATTATTCTATTTATTATTATTATTTTTTTTATAATATAAATAGGGCATCTACGTTTGCGACAAGGGGTTTTGATAATAGTACTGGGTTGAGACTGGTTTTGATGTAAAATAAGATGCCACCTTTATTTTTATGTACTCGACTTTTTTCAAATGTTATGAAACCGGGTATTTTATAATCATCCATTTAACTATGATTCTGTTACGCCGATTATATCGAAGTTTTCTGAGAGTGCAATTTCCTCTAGGTCAGAAAATGTGTTACGTAAGTTACGAGAGTTCACACAGAAAACCTTGAGTTTATTGCGAATAAATAATACTGCGCGTTTATTACTCGTAGGTTAGCTATGACCTGGCTTAGAGAAATCTCACTGCGCCATCCAGCTAGCGGCCAAAACAGACAACCTCAACCTAAGGTGCAAGCCGTCACCTGAAAACAAGGAGGAATCACAGTAAAAGTTATCCCTCGTGTTTACAAAACCGATGTTCTCTTCTCTGCAGAGGTTGGCAAGGCGTCAGTTTCTGATGCCACAGAAACAGTTGCCTGCTTACATGAGTGGGATGATGTCCGGAACGAAACCGTCCGGAATGCATAAACGATTCTTAGTCCTGAAAGCACAGCACAAAATTCAGTTAGATGACCCTTCACGATGGAGTCTCCAATAAGCCTGACTTCCTCAGTGTCCTGATCGTCTCCCGTATCTGAAAGGATATGGATGCGGTTTTGACATGTAGTGATCGGTATGATCCTCCTCCTGGGGGCTATGTTGTTTTTCACACCTCAGAGAGAGAGAGAGAGAGAGAGAGAGAGAGAGAGAGAGAGAGAGAGAGAGAGAGAGAGAGAGAGAGAGAGAGAGAGAGAGAGAGAGAGAGAGAGAGAAAAAAAAAATTCCATTCACACAAATCTGATAATCTTTTTACCACCTTCCTCTCGCACTTTTCCTCTTCCTCCCTGTCTTTCCTTTCTTCCTTCCTCTCCGTCCTTCTTCTCTACCGTCACCTCTTCTCTCCCAGTCGCCCTCTTCAAATGTTTCTCCCATCAATAAATCTACAATTCACAGGTGCCAGGTGGCTGGGATGGACCAAAAAAACCTGCCTACACACCCTTGAGATAATATAAAAGACTTGAAAACTGACCGAAAACAAAAATTAGTATATGTTTCCGATGTTTGAAGATCATCACATATTAAAATGTCCTGACTTACTGCCCTTACAGACTAGTTTTCCCAACAAACCAGTCGATGGTATAATTTTAATGGAAACGTTCCATTAAATTTGTGAACACACAAGATGTAGTGCGTGAAACCTTAACATGAATCCTATGCATCTTGCCTCGCCTTGTCCATCCAGGAGCCAAGAGATGGAACTCGCTAACAAGTGAAGACTAAATCTTCATGTATATTTCCTTTCACTGAACAATGAAAAGCCATCTATCAAGAAGTACTGGTTCTATTTTATCAGTTCTATTCACAGACTGAATCTATCCATCTTATGTATGCATTGGTACTTGTGTTCTTTTCACGTCTGATGAGTCATTCATGTAAAATCATTAATTTGTACGTACATATTTGCACGTGTGAATGTATGTCTATGTATACGTGCCGGTGCGCGCACACGCATGTGGGTGTGAGTGTGTGATTAGCTTTATTGATGTGGGCGCTTCTGTGTTCTTCCTATACTTTCGCTATCTGCGTTCTGTGTCTCCTGAAGTTCGTTTCTTTTCACTTTCTTTCTTTCACCATTCCCAAAATTTCAACAACTCTCAAATGTAACAAACACCCTGTCCGTCTTTGCATGCAGTACAGCTCCCACATATGGGAAGGATCACCTTAAATAGACAAATTAAACAGAGCTTTCAGACTCATAAATCAAAAATTTCTCGAATACTCTTCTCTAATCCCATCATGAGCACAGCTCTTATCCTCTTTGTTTACTGTCAAATAACAATGTACTGGTGGGTATTAATAAAACTGTTATGAGAAAGCTAAAATTATACTGAGTAACTGGGACAAAAGTTAGAAACAGCATTTAACCTCTAAACTGGCGAGTCATGCACTGATTATGTAACGATGCGAGTGTAACGGGCGCATTAACTGCTAGTGAAAAAACAAAAGAGGGAAAACAAAGGAGGTGCTGCAAACATAAGGAGAGTTTGGTATGACGACGACGACGACCATAACAACAACAACAACAACAACAACAACAACAACAACAGGAACAGCAGCAGATGCAGCAACAATACAAGGAAACATACGTATAAGAAAACAAACACATCAACACATAACACATCGTTCACATAATATTTTCCCGATCAAATATTCAGAACCTCCCTTCATCACAGTATTATGCATCATCACGTAAATTAAGCGTATGCTATGGGAAAAAAATCGTGAATAAATATATAGATCAAGAAGTTAATAAACCAGAACAGTTCCAAACTCTCTCTCTCTCTCTCTCTCTCTCTCTCTCTCTCTCTCTCTCTCTCTCTCTCTCTCTCTCTCTCTCTCTCTCTCTCTCTCTCTCTCTCTCTCTCTCTCTCTCTCTCAAGGGCATGGACAAGCATATGGTGGAATTCTATATGTAGAAGAAACATCTCAGTAAAAATAAAGATACTCGAAACTTTTAGATAGATTGTACACACTGGATTCGAGACGAAATTGTAACGTGACGATTGATTCTCTATCTGATGTGATATGACATATAACTGAGCAGCGTGAAGAAAGTGGGGAGAGAGGAGGAATAGGAGAAAGAGAAATCAGATAACTAACGCTTAGACTGAATATTATGGAACAAATGGAGAGAGAGAGAGAGAGAGAGAGAGAGAGAGAGAGAGAGAGAGAGAGAGAGAGAGAGAGAGAGAGAGAGAGAGAGAGAGAGAGAGAGAACTTTTCGCATACAAATATAAGAAAAGAATACACACAACCTACTTTTTTTCTCTCAAACATAGTACAGAGGAGAGAAAAGTTTGAACCTAACGTACCCTCAACACAAGGGATATATATATATATATATATATATATATATATATATATATATATATATATATATATATATATATATATATATATATATATATATATATATATATATATATATATATATATATATATATATATATATATATATATATATATATATATATATATATATATATATATATATATATATATATATATATATATATATATATATATATATATATATATATACTCGTATATATATATATATATATCGGATAGTGCACCAATGGTGTGTTGGTGTGTTGGTAGCATGGAGGACCGGAGTGAGGCGGTGATTCTGGTAGCTTGGAGGTCGTGGGTAGTTGGTTGATATGTTGATATGTGCGAATAAAAGACATGATGATGAGAGTTCTTCTTGATTTAATAGATTGTACACACCGGATTCGAGACGAAATTGTAACGTGACGACTGATTATGCTCTCTCTCTCTCTCTCTCTCTGATGTGATATGATTTATAACTGAGCAGCGTCTCTCACGGCTGACTGTGACTTTGAGTGATACTAGACTGACTGCTCGTGACTGAGTGACTGACTGGGGAGTGACTGGTGAGTGACTGAACTCTGTCTAGACTGAACTCCCGAATGAACTGAGAGCTCGCTACCATGCGGGCTGTATTTATCTGAGCTAAGTGGATTGCAGATAATTATCCATAAGGACTGGAAGTGGGTGCCAGTTTCCCTTGAGAAGTAGAGAAAGGGGACCGAAAACAGGTGTTTTATATATATATATATATATATATATATATATATATATATATATATATATATATATATATATATATATATATATATATATATATATATATATATATATATATATATATATATATATATATATATATATATACTGCCTCCTCCTAGGAAGAGGCAGTAGACACCTGCCGAAATGATTATTACTCCCAGTGAGGTCTAAGGCACTGTTCAGGGGGTGCTGTGAACTTATCATTAAACCCAGCTGTGACCTCACTGAACGTTTCCCTTTGTGTCTCACAACACAAGGGGGCAGTCACAGCCTGCCCTCTAAAGACAACTCTCTTCCTCCACACAAAACTACAAGCACCTAATAACACACACACCCTTCACTCAAAAATTTTAAAATCATCATGGCGACTCCTACACCAGCCTCGGAGTCCCCATCTGGGGAGGGAACCATAAATGTCCCCAGGTCGGACTGCCTTTCTGTCGACGACCCTACGTGTCTTGACACCCCCCTCAACTTTTTCTTCATTAACTTCTGCAACATTCGCGGTCTTAGATCTAATTTTCAATCTGTAGAACACCACCTCTCCTCTTCTAAACCTCATTTTCTTTTCCTCACTGAAACTCAGGTGTCTGAGGCAACTGACAGTAGCCCCTTTTCTGTTTCCTCCTACTTTTTCTATCCTCATTTTCGATCCAAAGCTGGATGCTGCGTTTATGTGCGCAATGACTTAACCTGCTCTCGTGCCCACGCTCTTGAATCTTCCGGGTTTTCCACCATCTGGCTACGACTACAGAGTCACTCTCATACTAAATTTATCTGTGCTGTATACCTCTCTCCTAACTCCTCTGACTATAAGAAATTCTTTGACTACTTAACTTCCAAAGTGGAGCACATTCTGACCCTCTTCCCTTTTGCAGAGATCTCCATTCTTGGAAATTTCAATGTTCACCACCAGCTTTGGCTTTCCTCTCCCTTCATTGACCATCCTGGTGAGCTAGCCTACAACTTTGCTATCCTCCATGACCTAGAGCAATTGGTGCAACACCCTACTCGCATTCCTGACCGTCTTGGAGATACGCCCAACATTCTTGACCTTTTCCTGACCTCTAATCCTTCTGCTTATGCTGTCACCCTTTCTTCTCTGTTGGGCTCCTCCGATCACAATCTCATATCTTTATCTTGTCCTATCACTCCAATCCCTCCTCAGGATCCCCCTAAGCGAAGGTGCCTCTGGCGTTTTGCCTCTGCCAGTTGGGGGGACCTGAGGAGGTATTTTGCTGATTTTCCTTGGAATGACTACTGCTTCCGTGTCGGAGACCCGTCTTTGTGTGCTGAGCGCATAACAGAGGTGATGGCATGGAGGCGTACATTCCTCACTCTTTTTCTCGTCCTAAACCTTCTAAACCTTGGTTTAACACAGCTTGTTCTCGTGCTATACATGATAGAGAGGTGGCCCACAAAAGGTACTTAAGCCTTCCATCACCAGAATCTCATGCACTTTATATTTCTGCCCGGAACCATGCCAAGTCTGTTCTCCAACTAGCCAAAAACTCCTTCATTAACAGAAAATGTCAAAACCTTTCAAGATCAAACTCCCCTCGTGATTTCTGGCATCTAGCCAAAAATATCTCCAATAACTTTGCTTCTTCTTCTTTCCCTCCTCTACTTCAACCAGATGGCACCACTGCTATCACATCTATTTCTAAAGCTGAACTCTTTGCTGAAACCTTTGCTAAAAACTCTACCTTGGACGATTCTGGACTTGTTCCTCCCTCTCCTCCACCCTCTGACTACTTCATGCCACGTATTAAAATTCTTTGCAATGATGTTTTCCATGCCCTCGCTGGCCTAAACCCTCGGAAGGCTTATGGACCTGATGGGGTCCCTCCTATTGTTTTCCGAAACTGTGCCTCCGTGCTTGCACCTTGCCTAGTCAAACTCTTTCAGCTCTGTCTGTCAACATCTACCTTTACTTCTCGCTGGAAGTTTGCCTACATTCAACCTGTTGCTAAAAAGGGTGACCGTTCTAATCCCTCAGACTACCGTCCTATTGCTTTAATTTCCTGCCTATCTAAAGTTTTTGAGTCTATCCTCAACAGGAATATTCTTAAACATCTATCACTTCACAACCTTCTATCTGATCGCCAGTATGGGTTCCGTCAAGGCCGCTCTACTGGTGATTTTCTGGCTTTCCTTACTGAGTCTTGGTCATCCTCTTTTAGTGATTTTGGTGAAACTTTTGCTGTTGCCTTGGACATATCAAAAGCTTTTGATAGAGTCTGGCACAAAGCTTTGATTTCCAAACTACCCTCCTACGGTTTCTATCCTTCTCTCTGTAACTTCATCTCAAGTTTCCTTTCTGACCGTTCTATTGCTGCTGTGGTAGACGGTCACTGTTCTTCTCCTAAATCTATTAACAGTGGTGTTCCTCAGGGTTCTGTCCTGTCACCAACTCTCTTCTTATTATTCATTAATGATCTCCTAAACCAAACTTCTTGTCCTATCCACTTCTACGCTGATGATACCACCCTGCACTTTTCCACGTCTTTTCATAGACGTCCAACCCTTCAGGAAGTAAACATAGCACGCAGGGAAGCCACAGAACGCCTGACTTCTGATCTTTCTAAAATTTCTGATTGGGGCAGAGCAAACTTGGTATTGTTCAATGCCTCAAAAACTCAATTCCTCCATCTATCAACTCGACACAACCTTCCAGACAACTATCCCCTCTTCTTCAATGATACTCAACTGTCCCCCTCTTCTACACTGAACATCCTCGGTCTGTCCTTTACTTATAATCTGAACTGGAAACTTAACATCTCATCTCTAGCTAAAACAGCTTCTATGAAGTTAGATGTTCTGAGATGTCTCCGCCAGTTTTTCTCACCCCCCCAGCTGCTAACTCTGTACAAGGGCCTTATCCGTCCATGTATGGAGTATGCTTCACATGTCTGGGGGGGTTCCACTCATACTGCTCTTCTAGACAGGGTGGAATCAAAAGCTTTTCATCTCATCAACTCCTCTCCTCTAACTGACTGTCTTCAGCCTCTCTCTCACCGCCGCAATGTTGCATATCTAGCTGTCTTCTACCGCTATTTTCATGCTAATTGCTCTTTTGATCTTGCTAACTGCATGCCTCCCCTCCTTCCGCGGCCTCGCTGCACAAGACTTTCTTCTTTCTCTCACCCCTATTCTGCCCACCTCTCTAACGCAAGAGTTAACCAGTATTCTCAATCATTCGTCCCTTTCTCTGGTAAACTCTGGAACTCCCTGCCTGCTTCTGTATTTCCACCTTCCTATGACTTGAATTCCTTCAAGAGGGAGGTTTCAAGACACTTATCCACCAATTTTTGACCACTGCCTTGACCCTTTTACGGGATTGGCATTTCAGTGGCCATTTTTTTTATTGATTTTTGTTGCCCTTGGCCAGTGTCCTTCTTACATAAAAAAAAAAAAAAAAAATATATATATATATATATATATATATATATATATATATATATATATATATATATATATATATATATATATATATATATATATATATATATATATATATATATATATATATATATATATATATATATATATATATATATATATATATATATATATATATATATATATATATATATATATAGTAATTGTTGAGACTGATACAGATGCCCTCCCCCACGAAAAATGCGCCCTCGCATTTGGATATAACAATAAGGCAGTAGGATAGGAGCAATTAACAGATGATACATGTCATCAGAGAGAGAGAGAGTATGGAACGAGAACCTAAATAATAACATACAGACATGATAAGATAATATAATACATGTACAACATATATAAGTAAAGAAAAATATACACATATATACATGATATTGAAATTGGATGATTTAACCTTGGAATGGGAACGAAGTATCATCAGTCAGTAAGGTGTGTGTGTGGTTAAGCTTGAGTCGCTTGAAGGATATGTTAAATCAGAACTTAATGATACCTGATGTGCACCCTCATCACCGAATACCTTGTTCACATGCTTCAAATGGTTGATTGACATGACGATCTGTTCCCCTAAGGTTTTGAGATCTAGAATTTTTACTTTGTGACCATGGGGAGATTCGACTACATGGTGTGACCCAAAGAACAGTGGTTCTAATTTAGGGTTTCGATCGTGAACTCTGGCGAAGACTATATCGCCAACTTCAGTGGAAGAATCTGTCGCTCTACGATGTTGTTTCCGCAGCATCTCAGCTTGCGATGCACGGAGGCGATCGTGAATGAGCTTATGAGTGAACTAAAAATCCCGGAGACGACATTTGACGTAGTCATCCATGTTGCAGACAGGAGGCAGCGTGCTATGGAGAAATTCATATGGAAGACGGTTGTCGCTACCAAACAACATGAAATGTGGAGACTTGTTGATGGTGGAGTGGATTGCTGAGTTGACAGAGCAGGTTATCTGAGCAAGCCATTCGTCCCATGAGTGTTTCGCTTCTGTTATGTAACGCAAAACGTCGAGGATACTTTTTTTTTACAACGCTCTACTTTGCATTTGAACTGGGTGAGTAAGGAACAATGTTACATTTCTTGTTATGAAATCCTTTACAAATCTCCTGTAAGACAGAGTTATTGAATTCAGCGCCATCGTCAGATAAGATAAGACGAGGAGAGTTATAAGAATAAATTAAGTTTTCGATGATCGCGCGACCAACAGAAGTAGCAGTTTTGTCCTTGAGAGCAACGAGAATGGTGAAATGAGTGAAACTATCTACACAAACTATAAGATACTGATAACCGTTCTCTGTTAGTGGAAGTCTGAACAGATCAACAGACTGAATCCCAATCAGCGGAAGCGATGGGGTATGGAAGCGATGAACTCTCGTTTGCAAGTGAGATATGATGTGAAGTACACTGAGGACAGAGCGCGCAGTGTTGAAAGATATCTTTCCTCATAGTCGGCCAGAAATAAGATCGTTTTGCTTGCGCGAAGCATCTGTCCCGACCTGGATGTCCTGCGTGGAGTGAGTCGTGAACGTGGTGAACTATGATACTCACTAGCGACTGAGGTATCACGAGCTGAGATAAACGCTCACTAGAATCGTCAGCTGAGACGTCACTCGACTTATATAAAAGATCGTCTTTCATGAAAAACATATCAGCATTCACCTACAACTTAGGAAGATTTGTCTCATCACCAGATTCGAGGCAATAAGCAACACTAGAACAGAAGGTGTCTGAACGTTGATATTTCCTTATTTCAACCATGGTTGGCATGGCAGGATTTTCTGTCATAAAGGAAATAGTAGCAACATTGCGTGATAGTGCATCTGCCAATGAGTTTGCCTTACCAGGAATATATGAAATTGTAGGATTAAATTTTTGAATCGTGAGATACCAGCGAGCAAATTGACCTGTGAAGTTGTTGCCTTTGAAGGTCTCTGTGACAGCATAATGATCAGTGTGGATATGAATCATTGTAGCCGGTGGTAAGTTCACGAAAATGACGTACTGACGTAATTTTTGCAAGACTGTAGTCTTTTAGAGTCAGCTTGTGTCCTGTGTGGGGGAAGCGTGCTGGCTGCTGCCACCTCCCATCTCTTCGCCATTCCTCCCCTTCTCCCTTGTCATGTGACTTAAACGACGCTTCTGAATGCGCGGGTGACGCTGTCTTTGTTCAGTAGTGCTTGATTGGTCGCTAGGAAAGAACTCACGCTTGGAGGGAGTGATGGAAAGCCAGCACGAAGGGTGGTGGGCTATATTTTAGAGGGCTATTATTAATGTTTATCGGCGGAGAGTTAGTGGCGGTAGCCCCTGCTGTAATAGATAGGATTAGCTCCCTTTTGAGTGCTAGATAATTGCGGTGGACTGCTTAGTTTTACCATCTCCGTCACTGCGTTCTGGGTTGTTTTGTGTCTTATTGGGTGTATGGTGTATGGGTGGTCGGCTGTTGTGTACCTGTCTCATTACCGTTATGTGCCGTTAAATGTTACTGGTGTTCAGAGCTCATTGCTGGGAGCTTTGAAACCAGACGATATCGTGATACTCTTGGAGTTGCCGGCTCTCCCCGGATTTTACCGTATAAAGGTATTTTCCCGTCCTATGGGAGATTGAAAATAGACCTCTTAATAGCGATCTACTATCTCCAGAGAATTGTTTTAGTGTATAGCGAATCCTACATTAAAACAACCAGCAATCGTAAACAACTCTGCGAACGCCCTCAATTTTAATATTAAGAAATAAAAAGGGAAAACAAAATGATCTGTAAAACATTATGCAAACCAGGCAATTTATAAAACACAGATAAAACATCTCATAAGAATATAAACCATCCTATAAAACACAAACATAAAACATTTCATAAGACTCTGGAAGTTCTCTGGGGTTGACACATTTAATAAACTGATGGTGTACATAAATATATACAAATATACATACATACATACATACATAAGTACTGTACCACATTTAGTGGTGGCAGCAAATCACAGGACAAAGCAAACGGTAGCTGCAGTGTACAGTTACATCTGTGCTGGATGACGATTCCTGAAACAGGCCTCCTGCCCTCTGAGTGCCTTACCAGGCCCAGAACGAAACCGGTAACCAAATTCTCTCAGGTATCGTGCCACAAGATGCAACAAATAACCAATAACACAAATGATCAATAACACAAATGGCCAGTTTTAAATCTGACATAATAAATATCATGTTAATGATACAGTTAAAAAGAATAAAGATTAGTTTGTACCAGCTACATTGCATTTTTACATCATTTTCCCAGCCACATTCTACTCAGGTAACGCCGCAATCTCAGCTAGTGGATACTAAAGATAACAAAATGTAAATTTGTCGCAATGGAACTGCATGATAAAAAATTGAAAGCCATGACCTGTAGCATATAGCTATCCTAAACATGGCCTGTCTATAAAATCAGGAAACGGCAAGTTGTGAATTTTACAATTGTGGCTTTTCGCTTAACCATTTGCACTAAGGAGAACTATACATATCTTGATGATGAATTGCTGGCATATAGAATCATGGACTACGTTAGCAAATTTCGTGCCATCATCAGCCAAAAGAATTTTAGGGCAAGTAAATGGTTACAAATTTCTCCGTAAACACACTGCTACTCCACCTTTCCTCCCGTCGTATCCACCAGTACAATGCCTGTCCACCTCGCGTCCGGCCAAATCCCCAAATGACACCTTTGTCCTTTTCGGCCCTTATAATTAAAGTTAAATATTAATACATACAATAATGAGTGAAAGGCCTGTAACACTATCCAAACCTACGTTGGTGATACCACTCTTCACATTCCCACGTATTCTCTCGTAGACGTCCAAGTAAACAACTTACGTAGGGACACCACAGAACGTCTGATCTTTCTAAGATTTCTTTTGAGTACAGAGGAAACTCTGTGTTGTTCAATGTCTCACAACGCACTTCCTCCGCCTAACAACTCAGTACAATCTTCTAGATAACTATCTCCACTTTTTCATTGACACCTCTTTTATACTGATACCCTCGGTCTGTCCTCACAATGTAACACGATTTTTGTCTTTGACAAGCAAGTGTTATTTTTCAACTCTTTTCATTGGAGAACAATATTCGTCAAACTTTGCTTTTGTGACTTTTAGAATTATGTTTTGCCTCAAAATAGCTAAATTTCACCATTTTTCCAGATGCTGTCACAGATAACTTCTTTGTTCTTGTCTTCATGAATTAACCACACATATAGCAAAATGCATCTGGAAAATGATTACAGCCTCTTGATGCCATTTAACCTCTTGTGATGCGTCTTCTCAGGCAGCCAAAGCAGAACTGACTGGTGGTCTGCAAGCTCCTACTTTTATATTGTCAAGTAGTGCTCTAGTATATTCTTAGTCTTTCTAGAGTTTGTTCCAGAATGTTCTCAGTCTTTCTAGAATGTTCTTGAATCTACTTTAGAATATTCTGGATCATTCTAGAAAAATTCCTGTAGATTCTAGAAAATTCTTGATACTTCTACATATTTTTTACAGTATTCTAGAAAGTTATACAATATTCTGGAAATGTTTACATTGAATAAAATGTTCTTGCTAGATTTCTTGCTAGATCTGATCAGTTCAAGAATTATCTTATTAGGATTAAAAATCTTTATAACACTGTATTTTTTCTTTCATTGTTTTAATTTATTACCAACATTTCAAAAACAATTAGATAAGCAATTGACATTTTCCAAAGGTCTTTACCTGACATGAAAACTAATAGTACCCTATAGTATAATTAAATAAGGCAAAAATGTAAATTAATTGTTCTTACCACAAAAGCAAAGTTTTAGGATCCAAATATTTTTTTTGTACTTTCTTTAGATGGAAAAAAAATAACTGGAAAATTATGATTTGGGGCCTAGGATAAGACAAAAGTGAAATTTTGTAACATAGTGTAATCTAAACTGGAAACCACGTTTCTTCTCTACCTAAACCGCTTCGATGAAGGTGGGTTTTCTGAGACGTCTCCGCCAGTTAGTCTCATCCCTCCAACTGTTAACTTTCTACTGGGGTTTATACATCCGAGCGTACTCACATGTATCGGGGGAGGGGGTTCCACTCATACTGTTAACAGGGTGGAATCAAAAGGATTTTTTTTTTTTTCTATCAGTTCCTGCCCTATGACTAACCGTCTTCAGCTTCTTTCTCTTCACTACAATGTTGCATCTTTTGCTATTTTCTATCGTTACTTTCAAGGTAACTTCTTCCAGTCTTACAAACTACATACTTTCCCTCCTCCCGCGGCCCCACTAAACAAAACTTTTTACTGCCTCTCACTCCTATTCCGTCTACCTCTCTAATGTAAGGGTTAACCAGTATTCTAAGCATATCTTTCAATTTAGAGGTAAAATCAATAACTCCTTGCCTGCTTCTGCATATCTTCCTACCTATAACATGAACTCTCCCAAGAGGGAGGTTTCATAACTCTTTTTTCCTCGTAATTTTAGATTTTTCTACCTTAGGAAGTGACACTACCTTAGGAAGTGAAATCCATTTTTTTTTTTTTGTTTCTCTTGGCATGAACACTTTTTAAAGAAAACAAATATTTGCTCTCTCTCTCTCTCTCTCTCTCTCTCTCTCTCTCTCTCTCTCTCTCTCTCTCTCTCTCTCTCTCTCTCTCTCTCTCTCTCTCTCAGTCCACATCCATCCGCAGTCTAGACAGTGACAGGAATTAATAGATGAATACATTGAAATAAGTAGACATTTACATTACGAATACACAGAAAAACTATATGGAGTGATTGAAGAACTGTTTGGCTCAGAATGTGACTACTAATGTGTGGGTATGCCTAAAGAGAGAGAGAGAGAGAGAGAGAGAGAGAGAGAGAGAGAGAGAGAGAGAGAGAGAGAGAGAGAGAGAGAGAGAGAGATGTATAGACAAAGACAGACGGTGGACAGATAGACAGATAGAGTGATAGACCAACAGCACGCACATACAGATAGAGTAATAGTGAGACAAAAAAGACAGACACGGAACGCACACACACACACACACACACACACACACACACACACACACACACACACACACACACACACACACACACATGTAGTTGTTAAAATGTTCGCTTGACAGCCGAGAACGACTGGTGGTGGTGATACCACCTGAGAGAAGCGAGGCAGATAAGACTTCAAAATGGCGGATATTTTTCATATTTCATAAACGGTCTAAATCTGTCATAAGGGCTATGAAATTTTCATAAATTCGCTGTTCTGGTATGACTAGGTCGGAGGTGTAATAAGGCATAATAATCGCCCATCAGCCAAAGTGGCCGAGCAACAAGTGAGAGGAGAGACGTTCTCAATGAACTGAGGGAGTTGAACTCACTAAAAGATATAGATTAAACCATGTTGGTATTGTTTTTGTTACAGACTTGGTGCGACCACTACTTTTGAGATCAACATTGACAAACAAAGTGCTCTCTCCGGCGATGCTCTTGATAAAGCGTCAATAAGTGGCAAAACTCATCTTGAGACCAATTAGGTTTCCTTGTCCTCTTTGGGATGGCTGCAACAGGGCCGGCGTTCTCCATCTTTTTGGTGTTGTTGCGGTGATACAAACGTGGCGTTCGAGTGGTGACTGCTTGTTATTGTTTACGTTTGAGGCTGCCCTCTGGCGGCAGATCTTGTTTTAGGTACTAATTTTCATTATTTATTACATGCCGGCCATGAAAGAAATATGTAATATATATTTATACCTTTCTAATCCCTTTCTCCGTCAATTGATGAATATTTTATATACATGCCTGTGCTATTTGTAGTAGTTAGCAAAGTCAGCCATAATTAAATAGCTCATAGCTATGACAAAGGTTATTTAAAACTCGTAGCCCTTATGACAAAGTTATGAATTTTTCAGAGCTGAGTAGAATTATGGGTACTTCTTATGACCTTTTATAAGTACCGCCCCAGTGTCCTAGCAGCAAGTAGGTACTGAATACAAACTGAAGGGTTTTGGCATTCCTGTCTCGGTGCTTGGTGTGTTAGTGGTCTTAGGGTCTATTTTACAGTCGCTTCCTGCTGTGATCGCTCCCAATTAGTGGTGATGTCTGCCACCAACAACAAATCCGATTTCACAGACGTTTTTCGTAGCGTTGCTTGTTTTGATCACTACCAGGAACTGGAACCTTTGGGAACGCTGGTTTGGTAACTTCTAGGCCTCCCCAATGAAGCTTATCAATGCATTTATTTCCTGCAAATATCACAAGATCTTATTCTCCAACATGTTTTATTTCCTAAATTATTTATCAAAATTATTTAACAATACAGCAACATTTTGTAGGCTATTAGAGTAATATGATAAAATCTAAGAAGAATTTGGATGGCGGCGTAAATTCACTTCACCAGCTGATGAGAACTTCACTACCTGTCACCCTTATTTCATCTACTATGCCTCCTTGGTTAAAATCTGTAACAACCCTCACATACAAATAGGGTGTATGGAATTTGTCACCTGAGAGAAATGCTAGATAATATTGAGCTAACATTACAATTTCCATCAGAGAGCTAGGCTTGCTTCCGTTAGGCTATGTTTATATTAATTCAGTTCATTAATTTAATTGCTAATCCTCTCAATGAGATCATGATAAAAAAAAAAAAACATTTTTTGCTGAGAAATAAATAATCACTACCTTAAAATTAGTAGGCTAGGGATATTTCCATAAAACCCGAAATATTGAAATCTAACAATGTATGTGTACAGCATTAAGGAAGAGAGAAATTGATTATATACTATGTGCCTGATTGGCATACGCAGATTCTGACGAATATTAGACAGTTATTCAAAGGAAAGAATTTAGATAAAAATGTAACCATGTTTGCAGTACATGGATAAGGCGTGTTCAAGGCACCAGTAAGCACCTGCCGAAACGATAATTAATATCAGACAGATATTCAAAGGAAAGGATTTAAATAAAAATGTAACCATGTTTGCAGTACATTGATAAGGCATCTTGAAGGCACCAGTAAGCACCTGCCGAAACCATAATTACTCCCAGTGATGTCTAAAGCACTGGATCAGGGGGTGATGTAAAATTATCATTAAACCCCGCTGTGACCTCACTGAACGTTTCCCTTTGTCTCACAATACAACGGGGCAGTCACAGCCTGCCCTCTGAAGACAACTCTCTTCCTTCACACAAAACTACAAGCACCTAATTACACATACACCCTTCACTGAAAATTCAAAATTATCATGACGACTCCTACACCAGCCTCGGAGTTCCCATCTGAGGAGGGGACCACAAATGTCTCCAGGTCGGACTCCTCTTCTGCTATTGACCCTAAGTGTCTTGACACCGCCCACTGAACTTTTCCTTCATTAACTTCCGCAACATCCGCGGTCTTAGATTTAATCTTCAATCTGTAGAACATCATCTCTCCTCTACTAAACCTCATCTTCTTTTCCTAACTGAAGCAGGAGTGTCCGACGCAACTGACAGTAGCCCCTTTTCTGTTTCCTCCTACTTTCTCTATCCTCATTTCTATTACAAAGTTGGATGTTGCGTTTATATGCGCAATGACTTAACCTGCTCTCGTGCCCACGCTCTTGAATCTTCCGAATTTTCCACCATCTGGCTACGACTACAGAGTCGTTCTCAAACTACATTTATTTTTTTGTGCTGTATACCTCTCACCTAACTCCTCTAACTATAAGAAATTCTTTGACTACTTAACTTCCAAAGTGGAGCACATTCTGACTCTCTTCCCTTTTGCGGTGATCTCCATTCTTGGAGACTTCAATGTTCACCTCTAGCTTTGACTTTCCTTTCCCTTCACTGACCACCCTCGTGAAATAGCGTTCAACTTTTCTATCCTCCACCATCTAGAGCAATTGCTGGAACACCCTACTCGTATTTCTGACGTCTTGGAGATACGCCCAACATTCTTGACCTTTTCCTAACGTCTAGCCCATCTGCCTATGCTGTTACCCCTCTCTTCTCCCTTGGGCTCCCCAGATCAGTCTCATATCTGTATCTTGTCCTATCGCTCCAGTCTCTCCTCAGGATCCCCCTAAGCAGAGGTACCTTTGGCGTTTTCCCTCTGCTAGTTGGGGGCGCCTGAGGACGCATTTTGCTAATTTTCCTTGGAATGACTGCTGGTTCCGTGTCAGAGACCCGTCTCTGTGTGCCGAGCGCATAACAGAGGTGATAATGTCTGGCATGAAGGCGTACATTCCCTTACTCTTTTTCTCGGCCTAAACCTTCCACACTTTGGCTTAGCGCAGCCTGTTCTCGTGCTATACATGATAGAGAGGTGGCCCTCAAAAGGTACTTAAGCCTTCCATCACCAGAATTTCATGCACTTTACTTTTCTGCCCGGAACCATACCAAGTCTGTCCTCGAACTAGCCAAAAACTGCTTCATTAATAGAAAGTGTCAAGATCTTTCAAGATCTAACTCCCCTCCTGACTTCTGACATCTAACCAAAAACATTTCCAATTTTCCAATTTCCAGTTTTCTTCTCCCTCTCCTCCACCCTCTGACTACTTCATGCTACCTATTAAAATTCTTCGCAGTGATGTTTTCCATGCCCTCGCTGGCCTAAACCCTCAGAACGCTTATGGACCTGATGGGGTCCCTCCTGTTGTTCTCGGAAATAGCGCCTTCATGTTTGCACCTTGTCTAGTCAAACTCTTTCAACTCTGTCTGTCAACATCTACCTTTCCTTCTTTCTGGAAGTTCGCCAACATTCAGCCTGTTCTTAAAAAAACGTTGACCGTTCTAATCTTTCAAACTGTAGTCCTATTGCCTTAATTTCCTGCCTATCTAAAGTTTTTGCATCTATCCTCAACAGGAAGATTCTTAAACATCTACCACTTCACAGCCTTCCATCAAATAGTTAGTATGGGTTCCGTAAGGGCCGCTCTACTGGTGATCTTCTGGCTTTCCTTACTGAGTCTTGGTCATCCTCTTTTAGAGATTTGAGGAGGAACTTTTGCTGTTGCCTTAGACATATTAAAAGCTTTTGAGAGAGTCTAGCACAAAGCTTTGATTTCCAAACTACCCTCCTACGGCTTCTATCCTTCTCTCTGTAACTTCATCTCAAGTTTCCTTTCTGACCGTTCTATTGCTGCTCTAGTAGACGGTCACCGTTTTTCTAAATCTATTAACAGTGGTGTTTCTCAGGGTTCTGTCCTGTCACCCACTCTCTTCCTATTATTCATCAATGATCTTCTAAACCAAACAATCCTATCCATTCGTACGCTGATGATATCACCCTGCACTTTTCTACGTCTCTTCACAGACGTCCAACCCTTCAGGAAACAAACTGTTCACACAGGGAAGCCACAGAACGCTTGACTTCTGATCTCTCTAAAATTTCTGATTGGGGAAGAGCAAACTTGGTATTGCCTAGTGCCTCAGAAACTCTATTCTTCCATCTGTCAACTCGACACAGCCTTCCGGACAACTATCCAACTAGCAGAGGGAAAACGCCAAAGGTACCTCCGCTTAGGGGGATCCTGAGGAGAGACTGGAGCGATAGGACAAGATACAGATATGAGACTGATCTGGGGAGCCCAAGGGAGAAGAGAGGGGTAACAGCATAAGCAGATGGGTTAGAGGTTAGGAAAAGGTCAAGAATGTTGGGCGTATCTCCAAGACGTCAGAAATATGAGTAGGGTGTTGCAGCAATTGCTCTAGATCGTGGAGGATAGAAAAGTTGAAGGCTATTTCACCAGGGTGGTCAGTGAAGGGAAAGGAAAGTCAAAGCTAGAGGTGAACATTGAAGTCTCCAAGAATGGAGATCACCGCAAAAGGGAAGAGAGTCAGAACGAGTCAGAGGAGTTAGGTGAGAGGTATACAGCACAGATAAATGTAGTTTGAGAGCGACTCTGTAGTCGTAGCCAGATGGTGGAAAATTCGGAAGATTCAAGAGCGTGGGCACGAGAGCAGGTTAAGTCATTGCGCATATAAACGCAACATCCAACTTTGTAATAGAAATGAGGATAGAGAAAGTAGGAGGAAACACAAAAGGGGCTACTGTCAGTTGTGTCGGACACTCGTGCTTCAGTTAGGAAAAGAAGATGAGGTTTAGTAGAGGAGAGATGATGTTCTACAGATTGAAGATTAAATCTAAGACCGCGGATGTTGCGGAAGTTAATGAAGGAAAAGTTGAGTGGGCGGTGTCAAGACACTTAGGGTCAATACCAGAAGAGGAGTCCGACCTGGAGACATTTGTGGTCCCCTCCTCAGATGGGAACTCCGAGGCTGGTGTAGGAGTCGTCATGATAATTTTGAATTTTCAGTGAAGGGTGTATGTGTAATTAGGTGCTTGTAGTTTTGTGTGAAGGAAGAGAGTTGTCTTCAGAGGGCAGGCTGTGACTGCCCCCTTGTATTGTGAGACAAAGGGAAACGTTCAGTGAGGTCACAGCGGGGTTTAATGATAATTTTGCATCACCCCCTGATCCAGTGCTTTAGACATCACTAGGAGTAATTATGGTTTCGGCAGGTGCTTACTGGTGCCTTCAACATGCCTTATCAATGTACTGCAAACATGGTTACATTTTTATTTAAATCCTTTCCTTTGAATATCTGTCTGATATTAATTATCGTTTCGGCAGGTGCTTACTGGTGCCTTCAACACGCCTTATCCATGTACTGCAAAAATGGTTACATTTTTATCTAAATTCTTTCCTTTGAATAACTGTCTAATATTCGCCAGAATCTGCGTATGCCAATCAGGCACATAATAAATAATCATTTTCTCTCTTCCTCAATGCTGTACACATACATTGTTAGATTTCAATATTTCGGGTTTTATGGAAATATCCCTAGCCTACTAATTTTAAGGTAGTGATTATTTATTTCTCAGCAAAAAATGTTTTTTTTTTTTTTATCATGATCTCATTGAGAGGATTAGCAACTAAATTAATGAACTGAATTAATATAAACATAGCCTAACGGAAGCAAGCCTAGCTCTCTGATGGAAATGGTAATGTTAGCTCAATATTATCTAGCATTTCTCTCAGGTGACAAATTCCATACACCCTATTTGTATGTGAGGGTTGTTACAGTTTTTAACCAAGGAGGCATAGTAGATGAAATAAGGGTGACAGGTAGTGAAGTTCTCATCAGCTGGTAAAGTGAATTTACGCCGCCATCCAAATTCTTCTTAGATTTTATCATATTACTATAATAGCCTACAAAATGTTGCTGTATTGTTAAATAATTTTGATAAATAATTTAGGAAATAAAACATGTTGGAGAATAAGATCTTGTGATATTTGCAGGAAAAAAATGCATTGATAAGCTCCATTGGGGAGGCCTAGAAGTTACCAAACCAGCGTTCCCAAAGGTTCCAGTCCCTGGTAATTATCAAAACAAGCAACGCCGCGAAAAACGTCTGTGAAATCGGATTTGTTGTTGGTGGCAGACATCACCACTAATTGGGAGCGATCACAGCAGGAAGCGACTGTAAAATAGACCCTAAGACCACTAACACACCAAGCACCGAGACAGGAATGCCAAAACCATTCAGTTTATATTCAGTGCCTACTTCTCTCCTAGACGTCCAAGTAAACAACTTACGTAGGGAAACCACAGAACGTCTGATCTTTCTAAGATTTCTTTTGAGTACAGAGGAAACTCTGTGTTGTTCAATGTCTCACAACGCACTTCCTCCGCCTAACAACTCAGTACAATCTTCTAGATAACTATCTCCACTTTTTCATTGACACCTCTTTTATACTGACACCCTCGGTCTGTCCTCACAATGTAACACGATTTTTGTCTTTGACAAGCAAGTGTTATTTTTCAACTCTTTTTATTGGAGAACAATATTCGTCAAACTTTGCTTTTGTGGCTTTTAGAATTATGTTTTGCCTCAAAATAGCTAAATTTCACCATTTTTCCAGATGCTGTCACAGATAACTTCTTTGTTCTTGTCTTCATGAATTAACCACATATATAGCAAAATGCATCTGGAAAATGATTACAGCCTCTTGATGCCATTTAACCTCTTGGGATGCGTCTTCTCAGGCAGCCAAAGCAGAACTGACTGATGGTCTGCAAGCTCCTACTTTTATATTGTCAAGCAGTGCTCTAGTATATTCTTAGTCTTTCTAGAGTTTGTTCCAGAATGTTCTCAGTCTTTCTAGAATGTTCTTGAATCTACTTTAGAATATTCTGGATCATTCTAGAAAAATTCTTGTGGATTCTACATATGTTTCACAGTATTCTAGAAAGTTATAGAATATTCTGGAAATGTTTACATTGAATAAAATGTTCTTGCTAGATTTCTTGCTAGATCTGATCAGTTCAAGAATTATCTTATTAGGATTAAAAATCTTTATAACACTGTATTTTTTCTTTCATTGTTTTAATTTATTACTAACATTTCAAAAACAATTAGATAAGCAATTGAGATTTTCCAAAGGTCCTTACCTGACATGAAAACTAATAGTACCCTATAGTATAATTAAATAAGGCAAAAATGTAAATTAATTGTTCTTACCACAAAAGCAAAGTTTTAGGATCCAAATATTTTTTTGTACTTTGTTTAGATGGAAAAAAAAGAACTGGAAAATTATGGTTTGGGGCCAAGGATAAGACAAAAGTGAAATTTTGTAACATAGTGTAATCTAAACTGGAAACCACGTTTCTTCTCTACCTAAACCGCTTCGATGAAGGTGGGTTTTCTGAGTCGTCTCCGCCAGTTTGTCTCATCCCTCCAACTGTTAACTTTCTACTGGGGTTTATACATCCGAGCGTACTCACATGTATCGGGGGAGGGGGTTCCACTCATACTGTGAACAGGGTGGAATCAAAAGTTTTTTTTTTTTCTATCAGTTCCTTCCCTATAACTGACCGTCTTCAGCTTCTTTCTCTTCACTACAATGTTGCATCTTTTGCTATTTTCTATCGTTACTTTCACGGTAACTTCTTCCAGTCTTACAAACTACATACCTTCCCTCCTCCCGCGGCCCCACTAAACAAAACTTTTTACTGCCTCTCACTCCTATTCCGTCTACCTCTCTAATGTAAGGGTTAACCAGTATTCTAAGCATATCTTTCAATTTAGAGGTAAAATCAATAACTCCTTGCCTGCTTCTGCATATCTTCCTACCTATAACTTGAACTCTCCCAAGAGGGAGGTTTCATAACTCTTTTTTCCTCATAATTTTAGATTTTTCTACCTTAGGAAGTGACACTACCTTAGGAAGTGAAATCCATTTTTTTTTTTTTGTTTCTCTTGGCATGAACACTTTAAAGAAAACAAATATTTGCTCTCTCTCTCTCTCTCTCTCTCTCTCTCTCTCTCTCTCTCTCTCTCTCTCTCTCTCTCTCTCTCTCTCTCTCTCTCTCTCTCTCTCTCAGTCCACATCCATCCGCAGTCTAGACACTGACAGGAATGAATAGATGAATACATTGAAATAAGTAGACATTTACATTACGAATACACAGAAAAACTATATGGAGTGATTGAAGAACTGTTTGGCTCAGAATGTGACTACTAATGTGTGGGTATGCCTAAAGAGAGAGAGAGAGAGAGAGAGAGAGAGAGAGAGAGAGAGAGAGAGAGAGAGAGAGAGAGAGATGTATAGACAAAGACAGACGGTGGACAGATAGACAGACAGACCAACAGCACGCACATACAGATAGAGTAATAGTGAGACAAAAAAGACAGACACGGGAACACACACACACACACACACACACACACACACACACACACACATGTAGTTGTTAAAATGTTCGCTTGACAGCCGAGAACGACTGGTGGTGGTGATACCACCTGAGAGAAGCGAGGCAGATAAGACTTCAAAATGGCGGATATTTTTCATATTTCATAAACGGTCTAAATCTGTCATAAGGGCTATGAAATTTTCATAAATTCGCTGTTCTGGTATGACTAGGTCGGAGGTGTAATAAGACATAATAATCGCCCATCAGCCAAAGTGGCCGAGCAACAAGTGAGAGGAGAGACGTTCTCAATGAACTGAGTGAGCTGAACTCACTAAAAGATATAGATTAAACCATGTTGGTATTGTTTTTGTTACAGACTTGGTGCGACCACTACTTTTGAGATCAACATTGACAAACAAAGTGCTCTCTCCGGCGATGCTCTTGATAAAGCGTCAATAAGTGGCAAGACTCATCTTGAGACCAATTAGGTTTCCTTGTCCTCTTTGGGATGGCTGCAACAGGGCCGGCGTTCTCCATCTTTTTGGTGTTGTTGCGGTGATACAAACGTGGCGTTCGAGTGGTGACTACTTGTTATTGTTTACGTTTGAGGCTGCCCTCTGGCGGCAGATCTTGTTTTAGGTACTAATTTTCATTATTTATTACATGCCGGCCATGAAAGAAATATGTAATATATATTCATACCTTTCTAATAATCCCTTTCTCCGTCAATTGATGAATATTTTATATACATGCCTGTGCTATTTGTAGTAGTTAGCAAAGTCAGCCATAATTAAATAGCTCATAGCTATGACAAAGGTTATTTAAAACTCTTAGCCCTTATGACAAAGTTATGAATTTTTCAGAGCTGAGTAGAATTATGGGTACTTCTTATGACCTTTTATAAGTACCGCTTCAGTGTCCTAGCAGCAAGTAGGCACTGAATATAAACTGAAGGGTTTTGGCATTCCTGTCTCGGTGCTTGGTGTGTTAGTGGTCTTAGGGTCTATTTTACAGTCGCTTCCTGCTGTGATCGCTCCCAATTAGTGGTGATGTCTGCCACCAACAACAAATCCGATTTCACAGACGTTTTTCGCGGCGTTGCTTGTTTTGATCATTACCAGGAACTGGAACCTTTGGGAACGCTGGTTTGGTAACTTCTAGGCCTCCCCAATGGAGCTTATCAATGCATTTATTTCCTGCAAATATCACAAGATCTTATCCTCCAACATGTTTTATTTCCTAAATTATTTATCAAAATTATTTAACAATACACCAACATTTTGTAGGCTATCATAGTAATATGATAAAATCTTAGAAGAATTTGGATGGCGGCGTAAATTCACTTTACCAGCTGACGAGAACTTCACTACCTGTCACCCTTATTTCATCTACTATGCCTCCTTGGTTAAAAACTGTAACAACCCTCACATACAAATAGGGTGTATGGAATTTGTCACCTGTGAGAAATGCTAGATAATATTGAGCTAACATTACCATTTCCATCAGAGAGCTAGGCTTGCTTCCGTTAGGCTATGTTTATATTAATTCAGTTCATTAATTTAATTGCTAATCCTCTCAATGAGATCATGATAAAAAAAAAGAAACATTTTTTGCTGAGAAATAAATAATCACTACCTTAAAATTAGTAGGCTAGGGATATTTCCATAAAACCCGAAATATTGAAATCTAACAATGTTTGTGTACAGTATTGAGGAAGAGAGAAATTGATTATTTATTATGTGCCTGATTGGCATACGCAGATTCTGGCGAATATTAGACAGTTATTCAAAGGAAAGAATTTAGATAAAAATGTAACCATGTTTGCAGTACATGGATAAGGCCGGCCACACACGTGCAGTTAAAACTGTCAGTTTGGACTGTTCAGTTATAACTGACAGTTTTAACTGACGTGTGTTGGACCATCAGTCTCAGTTCAACAGAACTGCGCAGTTCGACTGAAGGAAATAGAAAAGTTAAAAGTTTTAACTGTCAACTGTGGCTGTTTGACTGAGAACTGAGCGTGTGTGGGGCTTAACTGCGCAGTCCTCAGTTGACTTTCAGATTGGACGGAAACACTATGTGAGGGAAACACTTTACTTTTGGTAACGTTTCGTACAGAGTACTTTCTCAGAAGTACTCTGTACGAAACGTTACCAAAAGTAAAGTGTTTCCCTCACATGTTGCTTTCTGTCCAATCTGTCTTATTTGTTTGACTTTCAGATCTTATAGTGTTTCTTTTCTTTCAGTGATCCAAAACAGTAATTATGTCTAGAAAGGAGAATCAAACCATTGCAGACTTTATAGAAATTTATAAAGATGAACCTTGTCTGTGGAAGATTAAATCTGAAGATTATCACGATCGAACTAAGAAAGATGCAGCATATGCCAAATTATGTGTTAAATTGCAAGAAATTGAGCCTGGTGCTACAAAGAAATCAGTGGTTGCAAAAATCAATAGTCTCAGATCCGCCTTCAGAAAAGAGAGAAAAAAAGTACAAGATTCAAAGAAGTCAGGATCATCTACCGACAGTATTTATAGAACAAATCTTTGGTATTATGGTCTCATGGATTTTCTTCATGATCAAGAAGTTCCAAGAAAATCAACATCGAACTTGGACATTGAAACTAATCAGGTAAGATAAATGTAATTGCGTTAACGGTTCGAGTAGTATTACTATTATATTTATTCTAGTGACTTATTGTGACATTGTTTTTAATTTCCTAGAGTTCTATATCAAGTGAAGAACAATACAATGTATATTGTTCATGAGTATTTCTGAATCTAAATACTTCATATAAACAGAAATTATGTACCATGTGAATTAGGTTGTACTCTACTAAGGATTAAACATGTCAAAACATAAAGTTGTGAATATAGCAGATAGATGCCTAACGGCTTCAACTTTTAATATAATTCCTTGACCAGTTAGCAAGATAAATGAAATAAGTTATGACTGAGTATTCCTTAAAATATGTTTATTTTGCCATGATAATTTACCATCATTCATGAAGTAGTGCATGAACTTATCCCTAATTTCTTTGGCATCATTACTGATATTTGCCCGTCGACGATTTAGAGGGACCATTTTGGAGTCGGAACTATCACAACCTACGGATATGACAGATCCATCAATTCTGTTTTCTTCGTACAGCAAATTAGAAGGAGCATATGTACTTGATTGCTCTTCAATCAAGAAATTATGCAAAGCACAAGCAGCCATTACTACCTTTTCGATATTCTGGGGGTCCAGATTGATTGAACTTTGAAATATTCGGAAGCGTGCTGCAAGTAGACCAAATACATTTTCTACAATATGCCTTGCTCGGCTGATCCAATAATTAAACACTTCCTTTTCCGGTGAATCCAACTGTCCTTGTCTGAATGGTTTCAAAATGTCTACTCTGAGAGGGAAGGCATCATCTGCCACGAAAGCGTAGGGAACATCTGTGAAATTGTCACATACATCATCAGGCGGTGGAATGTGTAGACTGTCATTTTTTAGCTTTTCATAGAAAGTTGTATTCTGCAGTACGCCGCCATCTGATATTCGTCCATTTGTACCGAAGTCTACGAGCAGAAACCTATATTCTGCATCGACTATTGCCAAAAGTATCATGCTGTGCTTGGCCTTATAATTATAATAGTATGATCCAGAATCGGAAGGTGGAACAATATCAATGTGCTTGCCGTCCATGGCGCCTATGCAATGCGGGAACTGCCATCTTTCCTCGAATTTGGTAGCTATGGCTTTCCATTTCTCCTCCGAGTTGGGAAACTGAAACAAATAAGAGATTGAGAGTTGGTTAATATAAACTTTATTGATGGTATGAAAGGTATTGTTTCTACTAACTTTGTTTCCCTACCATCTTAACAACAAACATTTACATAAATTTCACCATTTCAACTGTACCAATATCATTTATTTCAGGATTCTCATGAGCATTCTCATTTGGCGGAAGAGGAAGGTTTGAATGAAGGGAGAGACAATAATGAATCAAAAAATGGTACTGTGGAGCAAGTGACAGACATGTCAGAAGTACAAGGAAAGTATGCTACCGGTTCACGCCCTGGTGCCAGTAAGAGGAAGATGCAAAATTATGATCTGACGGCAGAAGTTCTAACAACGATGCGAGACCATTTCAAGAAACCAAACAAAGAAGTACCTGATCGTTATGAATTGTTTGGAAAAACAGTAGCCTGTAGGTTGCGAGGGATGAACAAACATTTGGCATTAATTACTGAAAAGAAAATAAATGACATACTATTTGATGCAGAAATTGGTCAAGTTCATTCACCATCAGGCAGTTATCCATCATCTACTCCAAGTCCATATAATAACGCGTGTACTGCACCATCTCCATCTCCAACATTTGAGCGAAGCGCTTTGACGAATCTTCAACATGGAGCACCTGGTTATTCTATCGCGCATTCGGAGGATTCGGTGGCAACCTTCTTCTCTCAATATAATCCTAATATGTGATGTGTCGACTCATGACATAATTTCAAATAGCATATAAAATACTTATAAATGCAATAAAGTTATGAAAGGAAGCCATATTACTTTTGCAATATCTGTATTCACTTAAAGGAATGTGATGTTCTTATTTCCATGGACCAATGTAGTACCTAAATATTTTACTTGTGTGATTACATTGATGTAATTGAGTTACATAGAAGATTAATAGAATTTTTTTTCCATTTCATTCCATTAATTTTGTTTTTGCACACTTATAAGAATGGGATGTTCTTATTTTCATGGACCAATCTAATGCCTAAATATTTTTACTTGTGTGATTACATTGATGTAATTAAATTACATAGAAACATTAATATAACTGTTTTTAAATTTTGTTCCATTAATTTCGTTATTGTACAACGAAAAGTACTTGAACATGAATTGGCAAATCACAGGAAATTTAAGTATTTGTGCAATGTCACTATTTGTTTTTCTAAAATGGTAAATAAATTTATAAAATACATACCTGCATATACATCCGCAAAACCTGGAACAATGCGTCGCACGTTTCAGGGATGATTTTTCCAAGAGCTTGAGGAGATATTCTAGTGGAGAACTTAAGGCACTCATATGATCGTCCTGTCGCTAGAAACCTTAAGGTCTTTCATGAGGCGATATTGCACTGCACATTATTGTATCTTTCTTTTTAATGAAAGGAGATACCAGGGAAAGCAATTTTTGGTACACATTTTCACTCATTCGTAGGTAATTTTGAAAATCTTTTGCTTCATCACTTATTTCTCCCAGTAATTGAACATCAGAAGATTTATTTCGCCTCAGCAACCACTTCTTGCACCACTGTTTGCGCTTCTTAGTGTTTTTTTTCCTATTTTCTTGTGCCATTACTAGTAATACCCCGAGCGCTGCTAGATCGTCCTCCTCGGAATCCATGGTTAAACTGAACGATTCAACTGTACGTCTGTGGACTTGTCAGTTGACAGTTAAAACTGTCAGTTATAACTGAACAGTCCAAACTGACAGTTTTAACTGCACGTGTGTGGCCGGCCTAAGGCGTGTTGAAGGCACCAGTAAGCACCTGCCGAAACGATAATTAATATCAGACAGATATTCAAAGGAAAGGATTTAAATAAAAATGTAACCATGTTTGCAGTACATTGATAAGGCATGTTGAAGGCACCAGTAAGCACCTGCCGAAACCATAATTACTCCTAGTGATGTCTAAAGCACTGGATCAGGGGGTGATGTAAAATTATCATTAAACCCCGCTGTGACCTCACTGAACGTTTCCCTTTGTCTCACAATACAAGGGGGCAGTCACAGCCTGCCCTCTGAAGACAACTCTCTTCCTTCACACAAAACTACAAGCACCTAATTACACATACACCCTTCACTGAAAATTCAAAATTATCATGACGACTCCTACACCAGCCTCGGAGTTCCCATCTGAGGAGGGGACCACAAATGTCTCCAAGTCGGACTCCTCTTCTGGTATTGACCCTAAGTTTCTTGACACCGCCCACTGAACTTTTCCTTCATTAACTTCCGCAACATCCGCGGTCTTAGATTTAATCTTCAATCTGTAGAACACCATCTCTCCTCTACTAAACCTCATCTTCTTTTCCTAACTGAAGCACGAGTGTCCGACGCAACTGACAGTAGCCTCTTTTCTGTTTCCTCCTACTTTCTCTATCCTCATTTCTATTACAAAGTTGGATGTTGCGTTTATATGCGCAATGACTTAACCTGCTCTCGTGCCCACGCTCTTGAATCTTCCGAATTTTCCACCATCTGGCTACGACTACAGAGTCGTTCTCAAACTACATTTATATGTGCTGTATACCTCTCACCTAACTCCTCTGACTATAAGAAATTCTTTGACTATTTAACTTCCAAAGTGGAGCACATTCTGACTCTCTTCCCTTTTGCGGTGATCTCCATTCTTGGAGACTTCAATGTTCACCTCTAGCTTTGACTTTCCTTTCCCTTCACTGACCACCCTGGTGAAATAGCCTTCAACTTTTCTATCCTCCACGATCTAGAGCAATTGCTGCAACACCCTACTCGTATTTCTGACGTCTTGGAGATACGCCCAACATTCTTGACCTTTTCCTAACCTCTAACCCATCTGCTTATGTTGTTACCCCTCTCTTCTCCCTTGGGCCCCCCAGATCAGTCTCATATCTGTATCTTGTCCTATCGCTCCAGTCTCTCCTCAGGATCCTCCTAAGCGGAGGTACCTTTGGCGTTTTCCCTCTGCTAGTTGGGGGCGCCTGAGGACGCATTTTGCTAATTTTCCTTGGAATGACTGCTGGTTCCGTGTCAGAGACCCGTCTCTGTGTGCCGAGCGCATAACAGAGGTGATAATGTCTGGCATGAAGGCGTACATTTCCTTACTCTTTTTCTCGGCCTAAACCTTCCAAACCTTGGCTTAGCACAGCCTGTTCTCGTGCTATACATGATAGAGAGGTGGCCCTCAAAAGGTACTTAAGCCTTCCATCACCAGAATTTCATGCACTTTACTTTTCTGCCCGGAACCATACCAAGTCTGTCCTCGAACTAGCCAAAAACTGCTTCATTAATAGAAAGTGTCAAGATCTTTCAAGATCTAACTCCCCTCCTGACTTCTGACATCTAACCAAAAACATTTCCAATTTTCCAATTTCCAATTTTCTTCTCCTTCTCCTCCACCCTCTGACTATTTCATGCTACCTATTAAAATTCTTCGCAGTGATGTTTTCCATGCCCTCGCTGGCCTAAACCCTCAGAACGCTTATGGACCTGATGGGGTCCCTCCTGTTGTTCTCGGAAATAGCGCCTTCATGTTTGCACCTTGTCTAGTCAAACTCTTTCAACTCTGTCTGTCAACATCTACCTTTCCTTCTTTCTGGAAGTTCGCCAACATTCAGCCTGTTCTTAAAAAAAGGGTGACCGTTCTAATCTTTCAAACTGTAGTCCTATTGCCTTAATTTCCTGCCTATCTAAAGTTTTTGCATCTATCCTCAACAGGAAGATTCTTAAACATCTACCACTTCACAGCCTTCCATCAAATAGTTAGTATGGGTTCCGTAAGAGCCGCTCTACTGGTGATCTTCTGGCTTTCCTTACTGAGTCTTGGTCATCCTCTTTTAGAGATTTGAGGAGGAACTTTTGCTGTTGCCTTAGACATATTAAAAGCTTTTGAGAGAGTCTAGCACAAAGCTTTGATTTCCAAACTACCCTCCTACGGCTTCTATCCTTCTCTCTGTAACTTCATCTCAAGTTTCCTTTCTGACCGTTCTATTGCTGCTCTAGTAGACGGTCACCGTTTTTCTAAATCTATTAACAGTGGTGTTTCTCAGGGTTCTGTCCTGTCACCCACTCTCTTCCTATTATTCATCAATGATCTTCTAAACCAAACAATCCTATTCATTCGTACGCTGATGATATCACCCTGCACTTTTCTACGTCTCTTCACAGACGTGCAACCCTTCAGGAAACAAACTGTTCACACAGGGAAGCCACAGAACGCTTGACTTCTGATCTCTCTAAAATTTCTGCTTCGGGAAAGGCTGTGGCTGCCCCCTTGTATTGTGAGACAAAGGGAAACGTTCAGTGAGGTCACAGCGGGGTTTAATGATAATTTTACATCACCCCCTGATCCAGTGCTTTAGACATCACTGGGAGTAATTATGGTTTCGGCAGGTGCTTACTGGTGCCTTCAACATGCCTTATCAATGTACTGCAAACATGGTTACATTTTTATTTAAATCCTTTCCTTTGAATATCTGTCTGATATTAATTATCGTTTCGGCAGGTGCTTACTGGTGCCTTCAACACGCCTTATCCATGTACTGCAAACATAGTTACATTTTTATCTAAATTCTTTCCTTTGAATAACTGTCTAATATTCGCCAGAATCTGCGTATGCCAATCAGGCACATAATAAATAATCAATTTCTTTCTTCCTCAATGCTGTACACATACATTGTTAGATTTCAATATTTCGGGTTTTATGGAAATATCCCTAGCCTACTAATTTTAAGGTAGTTATTATTTATTTCTCAGCAAAAAATGTTTTTTTTTTTTTTATCATGATCTCATTGAGAGGATTAGTAATTAAATTAATTAACTGAATTAATATAAACATAGCCTAACGGAAGCAAGCCTAGCTCTCTGATGGAAATGCTAATGTTAGCTCAATATTATCTAGCATTTCTCTCAGGTGACAAATTCCATACACCCTATTTGTATGTGAGGGTTGTTACAGTTTTTAACCAAGGAGGCATAGTAGATGAAATAAGGGTGACAGGTAGTGAAGTTCTCATCAGCTGGTGAAGTGAATTTACGCCGCCATCCAAATTCTTCTTAGATTTTATCATATTACTATAATAGCCTACAAAATGTTGCTGTATTGTTAAATAATTTTGATAAATAATTTAGGAAATAAAACATGTTGGAGAATAAGATCTTGTGATATTTGCAGGAAATAAATGCATTGATAAGCTCCATTGGAGAGGCCTAGAAGTTACCAAACCAGCGTTCCCAAAGGTTCCAGTTCCTGGTAATGATCAAAACAAGCAACGCCGCGAAAAACGTCTGTGAAATCGGATTTGTTGTTGGTGGCAGACATCACCACTAATTGGGAGCGATCACAGCAGGAAGCGACTGTAAAATAGACCCTAAGACCACTAACACACCAAGCACCGAGACAGGAATGCCACAACCCTTCAGTTTATATTCAGTGCCTACTTGCTGCTAGGACACTGGGGCGATACTTATAAAAGGTCATAAGAAGTACCCATAATTCTACTCAGCTCTGACTTTGCTAACTACTACAAATAGCACAGGCATGTATATAAAATATTCATCAATTGACGGAGAAAGGGATTAGAAAGGTATAAATATATATTACATATTTCTTTCATGGCCGGCATGTAATAAATAATGAAAATTAGTACTTAAAACAAGATCTGCCGCCAGAGGGCAGCCTCAAACGTAAACAATAACAAGCAGTCACCACTCGAACGCCACGTTTGTATCACTGCAACAACACCAAAAAGATGGAGAACGCCGGCCCTGTTGCAGCCATCCCAAAAAGGACAAGGAAACCTAATTGGTCTCAAGATGAGTCTTGCCACTTATTGACGCTTTATCAAGAGCATCGCCGGAGAGAGCACTTTGTTTGTCAATGTTGATCTCAAAAGTAGTGGTCGCACCAAGTCTATAACAAAAACAATACCAACATGGTTTAATCTATATCTTTTAGTGAGTTCAGCTCACTCAGTTCATTGAGAACGTCTTTCCTCTCACTTGTTGCTCGGCCACTTTGGCTGATGGGCGATTATTATGCCTTATTACACCTCCGACCTAGTCATACCAGGACAGCGAATTTATGAAAATTTCATAGCCCTTATGACAGATTTAGACCGTTTATGAAATATGAAAAATATCCGCCATTTTGAAGTCTTATCTGCCTCGCTTCTCTCGGGTGGTATCACCACCACCAGTCGTTCTCGGCTGTCAAGCGAACATTTTAACAACTACATGTGTGTGTGTGTGTGTGTGTGTGTGTGTGTGTGTGTGTGTGTGTGTGTGTGTGTGTGTTCCCGTGTCTGTCTTTTTTGTTTCACTATTACTCTATCTGTATGTGCGTGTTGTTGGTCTATCTGTCTATCTGTCCACCGTCTGTCTTTTGTCTATACATCTCTCTCTCTCTCTCTCTCTCTCTCTCTCTCTCTCTCTCTCTCTCTCTCTCTCTCTCTCTCTCTCTCTCTCTCTTTCTCTCTCTCTCTCTCTTTAGGCCTACTCACACATTAGTAGTCACATTCTGAGCCAAACAGTTCTTCAATCACTCCATACAGTTTTTCTGTGTATTCGTAATGTAAATGTCTACTTATTTCAATGTATTCATCTATTCATTCCTGTCAGTGTCTAGACTGCGGATGGATGTGGACTGAGAGAGAGAGAGAGAGAGAGAGAGAGAGAGAGAGAGAGAGAGAGAGAGAGAGAGAGAGAGAGAGCAAATATTTGTTTTCTTTAAAAAATGTTCATGCCAAGAGAAACAAAAAAATAATAAATGGATTTCACTTCCTAAGGTAGTGTCACTTCCTAAGGTAGAAAAATCTAAAATTACGAGGAAGAAAGAGTTATGAAACCTCCCTCTTGGGAGAGTTCAAGTTATAGGTAGGAAGATATGCAGAAGCAGGCAGGGAGTTCTTGATTTTACCTGTAAATTGAAAGATATGCTGAGAATACTGGTTAACCCTTACATTAGAGAGGTAGACAGAATAGGAGTGAGAGGCAGTAAAAAGTTTTGTTTAGTGGGGCCGCGGGAGGAGGGAAGGTATGTAGTTTGTAAGACTGGAAGAAGTTACCGTGAAAGTAACGATAGAAAATAGCAAAAGATGCAACATTGTAGTGAAGAGAAAGAAGCTGAAGACGGTCAGTTACAGGGCAGGAACTGATAGAAAAAAAAATTAAAATCCTTTTGATTACACCCTGTTCACAGTATGAGTGGAACCCCCTCCCCCGATACATGTGAGTACGCTCGGATGTATAAACCCCAGTAGAAAGTTAACAGTTGGAGGGATGAGACAAACTGGCGGAGACGACTCAGAAAACCCACCTTCATCGAAGCGGTTTAGGTAGAGAAGAAACGTGGTTTCCAGTTTAGATTACACTATGTTACAAAATTTCACTTTTGTCTTATCCTTGACCCCAAACCATAATTTTCCAGTTATTTTTTTCCATCTAAACAAAGTACAAAAAAATATTTGGATCCTAAAACTTTGCTTTTGTGGTAAGAACAATTAATTTACATTTTTGCCTTATTTAATTATACTATATCGTACTATTAGTTTTCATGTCAGGTAAAGACCTTTGGAAAATCTCAATTGTTTATCTAATTGTTTTTGAAATGTTGGTAATAAATTAAAACAATGAAAGAAAAAATACAGTGTTATAAAGATTTTTAATCCTAATAAGATAATTCTTGAACTGATCAGATCTAGCAAGAAATCTAGCAAGAACATTTTATTCAATGTAAACATTTCCAGAATATTCTATAACTTTCTAGAATACTGTAAAAAATATGTAGAAGTATCAAGAATTTTCTAGAATCCACAGGAATTTTTCTAGAATGATCCAGAATATTCTAAAGTAGATTCAAGAACATTCTAGAAAGACTGAGAACATTCTGGAACAAACTCTAGAAAGACTAAGAATATACTAGAGCACTGCTTGACAATATAAAAGTAGGAGCTTGCAGACCACCAGTCAGTTCTGCTTTGGCTGCCTGAGAAGACGCATCACAAGAGGTTAAATGGCATCAAGAGGCTGTAATCATTTTCCAGATGCATTTTGCTATATATGTGGTTAATTCATGAAGACAAGAACAAAGAAGTTATCTGTGACAGCATCTGGAAAAATGGTGAAATTTAGCTATTTTGGGGCAAAACATAATTGTAAAAGCCACAAAAGCAAAGTTTGACAGGAATATTGTTCTCCAATGAAAAGAGTTGAAAAATAACACTTGCTTGTCAAAGACAAAAATCGTGTTACATTGTGAGGACAGACCGAGGGTGTCAGTATAAAAGAGGTGTCAATGAAAAAGTGGAGATAGTTATCTAGAAGATTGTACTGAGTTGTTAGGCGGAGGAAGTGCGTTGTGAGACATTGAACAACACAGAGTTTCCTCTGTACTCAAAAGAAATCTTAGAAAGATCAGACGTTCTGTGGTTTCCCTACGTAAGTTGTTTACTTGGACGTCTACGAGAGAATACGTGGGAATGTGAAGAGTGGTATCACCAACGTAGGTTTGGATAGTGTTACAGGCCTTTCACTCATTATTGTATGTATTAATATTTAACTTTAATTATAAGGGCCGAAGAGGACGAAGGTGTCATTTGGGGGTAAGGGGGAGTTATAGTAACACAGAATATAAAACGAGGTGGAAATTTGGCTGGACGCGAGGTGGACAGGCATTGTACTGGTGGATACGACGGGAGGAAAGGTGGAGTAGCAGTGTGTTTACGGAGAAATTTGTAACCATTTACTTGCCCTAAAATTCTTTTGCCTGATGATGGCACGAAATTTGCTAACGTAGTCCATGATTCTATATGCCAGCAATTCATCATCAAGATATGTATAGTTCTCCTTAGTGCAAATGGTTAAGCGAAAAGCCACAATTGTAAAATTCACAACTTGCCGTTTCCTGATTTTATAGACAGGCCATGTTTAGGATAGCTATATGCTACAGGTCATGGCTTTCAATTTTTTATCATGCAGTTCCATTGCGACAAATTTACATTTTGTTATCTTTAGTATCCACTAGCTGAGATTGCGGCGTTACCTGAGTAGAATGTGGCTGGGAAAATGATGTAAAAATGCAATGTAGCTGGTACAAACTAATCTTTATTCTTTTTAACTGTATCATTAACATGATATTTATTATGTCAGATTTAAAACTGGCCATTTGTGTTATTGATCATTTGTGTTATTGGTTATTTGTTGCATCTTGTGGCACGATACCTGAGAGAATTTGGTTACCGGTTTCGTTCTGGGCCTGGTAAGGCACTCAGAGGGCAGGAGGCCTGTTTCAGGAATCGTCATCCAGCACAGATGTAACTGTACACTGCAGCTACCGTTTGCTTTGTCCTGTGATTTGCTGCCACCACTAAATGTGGTACAGTACTTATGTATGTATGTATGTATGTATATTTGTATATATTGATGTACACCATCAGTTTATTAAATGTGTCAACCCCAGAGAACTTCCAGTCTTATGAAATGTTTTATGTTTGTGTTTTATAGGATGGTTTATATTCTTATGAGATGTTTTATCTGTGTTTTATAAATTGCCTGGTTTGCATAATGTTTTATAGATCATTTTGTTTTCCCTTTTTATTTCTTAATATTAAAATTGAGGGCGTTCGCAGAGTTGTTTGCGATTGCTGGTTGTTTTAATGTAGGATTCGCTATACACTAAAACAATTCTCTGGAGATAGTAGATCGCTAGTAAGAGGTCTATTTTCAATCTCCCATAGGACGGGAAAATACCTTTATACGGTAAAATCCGGGGAGAGCCGGCAACTCCAAGAGTATCACGATATCGTCTGGTTTCAAAGCTCCCAGCAATGAGCTCTGAACACCAGTAACATTTAACGGCACATAACGGTAATGAGACCTAAAACAAGTAAAAAAAAAAAAAAAAAAAAAGGTTGATCATCCTCAAGCAAAAACAAATTCAGTATTTTGAAGCAGAATATTCTTAAAGGCAAAACGACAGGTGTGGATTAGACAGCCGAGAAACTGTGGATCAGACACCCGAGAAACTGTTAACGTGACCTTTTGGTGGCTCCGGGCCTGACATGTCAGGAAACACAGAACAAAAGTTAGGAACCATCCCATAAAAGATTAATCAGCCATGAAATTTATAGCTAAAAAAAAAAAAAAGTCATACTTTGTGTAATATTCAGCAGCTGGGAGGCTCGCAATCGTATGGAAAAACTGCCAGATTCTGTTTAATTGCGCGCGCGCACACACACACACACACACACACACACACACACACACACACACACACACACACACACACACACACACACACACACACACACAGAAAAAAAAGTTATATTGCAAAAAAAAAAAAAACTTTGCGTCATTTGTGTGTTATCAAACCAACTAATAAAATATTAGGAATGTTTTCAGCCACCATCATCAAATAGAGAGCAGGAAATATAGCAAAACGAGCTAAATACTACACACATGATCTCGGATTTGAGATGTATCATCATCATAGGACGAATTCTATTATTCCTCTCCGTATAAGTTTACTTTATCCATTTAAGTTACACAATTAACATCAAATCTAATAAATCCTGGCACATAAAGCTTTATAAATCCTGGCACATTTGAAAGAAACAACCATGTTTTGATGCCAAGTCTTAGCAAGACACCAGTGAAGATTGATTTTTGACATCGTGTTTTCCAATGTCTTCTCTGAGTTGCCGCTTTCTTCTTTAGAAATCAATCCTTTCACACTTTGGTTCTTCTTTCTTGATATGTTCAAGCAATCAACCACACCACATGTATAGATCGGGATTTTACAATACCACTGCAATCTCAATACCGGCCGGTTCTTTCGTCTCTGGAGAGTTTTCGGCGGCCTCATTGTCACTGCAGCACACACACCAAAAAAAAAAAAAAAAGTATATTTGCTTGATTCTTTTCGGGATTTGCCAGATAAAATATTAGTTTCTGTAAAACAAATGTTTCAAATTAAATATGTTGCAGGAAACTAGAAATAAATGTGACAACACTAAGAGCTTAGTTGTGAGTATTTACTTTATAATAACTGTCCTATAGTGTGCATCACCAGAATTCAGTGGATACTGTTAGCATGAACACTTAGGATTAATGTTTTGTAGCATATAGGTACAGTACATAGTTAAGAGTGGCGCAGTAGAGAAAAGGAGGGAGCAAGAGAAAGAAGATACCTGATACGCGATAAATGCCTGCCCGCACTCTAGAATTTACTTTAAGAAACCCGCACTCACACATAGTATTGATCCTGTCATAACACTATGTAACAAAATTTCCCTTTTTGGTCTTGTCATTGGCCCTAAACCATAATTTTACAGTTATTTCCATCTAAACTATATATATATATATATATATATATATATATATATATATATATATATATATATATATATATATATATATATATATATATATATATATATATATGTATATAAAGTTATTTTGATCCTAAAACTTTGTTTTTGTAGTTAGAGCGATGAATTTACATTTTTGCCTTATTTCATTATACTTATAGAATGGGTTACTATTGGTTTTCATGTCGGGTAAAGACCTTTGCAAAATCCTAATTATTTACCTAATTGCTTCTGAAATGTTGCAGATAAGCTAAAACAATGAAAGAAAGAACATAAATTGTCGTAAATATTTTTAATTTTAATAAGAACTGACCAGATCTAGCAAGAAATTTGTCATATTTTGAAGAATTTACTTGTATTTCAGAAATCTCATATCTTCCAGAATGTTCTACCAGACACTTTTAGAAGTTTCTAGAACATTTTAAAACATTATATTCAATATAAACATTTACAGAATATTCTATAACTTTGTAGAATATAGTAGAAATATGTAGAATTATGAAGAATTATCTAGAATCTACAAGAATTTTTTAGAATGATTCAGAATATTCTAAAGTAGGTTCAAGAATATTCTAGAAAGATTGAGAACATTTCGGAACACATTTTAGAAAGACTAAGAATATTCTAGAATACTGCTTGGCAATATGAAATAGGGGCTTGCAGACCACCTATCAGGTCTGCTTTGGCTGCCTGAAAAGACGCATCACAAGAGATGAAATGGCATCAAGAGACTGCAGTCATTTTACAGATGCATTCTGCTACATATGTGGTCAATTCATCAAGACAAGAGCAAATAAAGTTCTCTGACAGTGTCTGGAAAAAAAAAAAGTGAAATTTAGCTACTGTATTTTGGGGCAAAGCAAAGTTTGACAGGAATAATGGAAATTTTCTATTGTTTTGTAATGAAAAGATTTGGAAAATAACACTTGTTTGTCAAAGACAAAAATCGTGTTACATAGTGTAATTTTTGCTAACTTCCCTTTGCCCCCCCCCCAAGATGAGTTCGATATATGTTATAGTAGAAGAGCTGACCTCTCTTACGAAATTATCAAATTCCAGCCACCCCCTGTAATGTTCATAATAATTTTTGCAAGACTGTAGTCTTTTTAGAGTCAGCTTGTGTTCTGTGTGGGGGAAGCGTGCTGGCTGCTGCCACCTCCCATCTCTTCGCCATTCCTCCCATTCTCCCTTGTCATGTGACTTAAACGACGTTTCTGAATGCTCGGGTGACGCTGTCTTTGTTCAGTAGTGCTTGGTTGGTCGCTAGGGAAAGAACTCACGCTTGGAGGGAGTGATGGAAAGCCAGCACGAAGGGTGGTGGGCTATATTTTAGAGGGCTATTATTAATGTTTATCGGCGGAGAGTTAGTGGCGGTAGCCCCTGCTGTAATAGATAGGATTAGCTCCCTTTTGAGAGCTTTTCTGGGAGCTGTGCCAGATAATTGCGGTGGACTGCTTAGTTTTACCATCTCCGTCACTGCGTTCTGGGTTGTTTTGTGTCTTATTGGGTGTATGGTGTATGGGTGGTCGGCTGTTGTGTACCTGTCTCTTAGGAAATTATTCTTGATAAGTGTTCTGTGATGTTATTTTTACAGTTCTGTTTTATGTACGTTTTTCTTCTTCTTTTTTAACGTCCTGCAAATGAGTGTCATATAAAACGTTTTATGCTCGCTGTTTAGAAACAGGTTACTTTTTTCATAGAATTTCAATGATAAGCAGTCATAATGAAACACCAGAACTTCCTTTGATAAGTGGCCATTATAATGATTTGTGGCCAATAAAGTATTTTTTGTATGTATGAATATAATATGTATGTATGAATATAATATATATGTATGTATGTATGTATGCATGCATGCATATATTCAGTACATCCGATACTACAAGAAACAACAGCTAAAGCCTTTTTTTTTTTCTTCCTCTTCTTTTCCATGGGAAAAAATCTTCCTAGATAGTTCTTGTCATAACACCATTCTCATTTTTCCATGCACAGCTGTCATCTTCCGTTCAGGATTTTTCCAGGCTGAGTGCAGTTGAAGACAGTGGGAGGCTCAGGTCAGGTGGAATCTCATTGCCTCCATTATCCATAATTTATATTAAGATAATGGTGTAAGCCGGGTATTTTGTTATCTGTTCGGCTTACGTTGCTGCGCTTATATATTATATTCTTAACCTCCTTATATTCTTATATTTTTAACCTCATTCTCCTCCTCCTCCTCCTCCTCTTCTCATTTCATTGCTTTCTCAATTTTCTTAATACTCTTCTCACATTCTCCTTCTCCTCTGTCTTCAGTTATATTTTTTCCTTATTTTCATCTCTTTTTTTCTCTCTCTCTCTCTCTCTCTCTCTCTCTCTCTCTCTCTCTCTCTCTCTCTCTCTCTCTCTCTCTCTCTCTCTCTCTCTCTCTCTCTCTCTCTCTCTCTCTCTCTCTTTTCCACGTCCTCCTCCTCCTCTTTCTTACCCTGTTTGCTTCTGAAATTACAAGGACAGAAATATAAATGAGAGAGAGAGAGAGAGAGAGAGAGAGAGAGAGAGAGAGAGAGAGAGAGAGAGAGAGAGAGAGAGAGAGAGAGAGAGAGAGAGAGAGAGAGAGCATTTTCTTTTAAATCTAAGAGAAAAATAACAAACTGTATGATGAAGCAAAGTAATTTCCCTTGTGATGAAACACACACACACACACACACACACACACACACACACACACACACACAGTCATGCATACAAAATAAATTAGTCTCGTATGTGGGTCTCTCTCTCTCTCTCTCTCTCTCTCTCTCTCTCTCTCTCTCTCTCTCTCTCTCTCTCTCTCTCTCTCTCTCTCTCTCTCTCTCTATTGTTTGGTCTAATTAACTGAACAAAGTTCAGGTACCGCAGGGTTTGCTGAGAGAGAGAGAGAGAGAGAGAGAGAGAGAGAGAGAGAGAGAGAGAGAGAGAGAGAGAGAAAGGTAATATCAGAATATTACATAAATGCAATATAAATAAAAAAAAAATAGAATAAAAACTAAAATCCATAAGAAAACAAATAAATAAAATAAGAATATAAATTAAAACCTTTTTGCTTTTTGTGTTTCATGGTAGTGTATAAAGTTGCCTGGCCTCCAGATATCAATAATAATAACAATAATGATAATAATAATAATGATAATGCTAATAATAATAATAATAATAATAATAATAATAATAATAATAATGATGATAATAATGATAATATTAGTAATGATAATAATGATAATAATAATAATAATGATAATAATAATAATAATAATAATAATAATAATAATAATAATAATAATAATATTATTATTATTATTATTATTATTATTATTATTATTATTAATATTATTATTATTAACAACAGCAACAACAAAAACAACAATAACTATAACAATAATAATAATAATAATAATAATAATAATGATAATAATAATAATAATGATAATAATATACTAGGCTATCAATCCCAAGCATGGCAACTCCATCTCTCTCTCTCTCTCTCTCTCTCTCTCTCTCTCTCTCTCTCTCTCTCTCTCTCTCTCTCTCTCTCTCTCTCTCTCTCTCTCTCTCTCTCTCTCTCTCTCACATAACGAGGTCAAGGAACAGACCTCCTCTGGCTTTCTATCTTGTTGCTCTGTCAATCTCTCTCTCTCTCTCTCTCTCTCTCTCTCTCTCTCTCTCTCTCTCTCTCTCTCTCTCTCTCTCTCTCTCTCTCTCTCTCTCACATAACGAGGTCAAGGAACAGACCTCCTCTGGCTTTCTATCTTGTTGTTCTGTCAATCTCTCTCTCTCTCTCTCTCTCTCTCTCTCTCTCTCTCTCTCTCTCTCTCTCTCTCTCTCTCTCTCTCTCTCTCTCTCTCACATAACGAGGTCAAGGAACAGACCTCCTCTGGCTTTCTATCTTGTTGCTCTGTCAATCTCTCTCTCTCTCTCTCTCTCTCTCTCTCTCTCTCTCTCTCTCTCTCTCTCTCTCTCTCTCTCTCTCTCTCTCACATAACGAGGTCAAGGAACAGACCTCCTCTGGCTTTCTATCTTGTTGCTCTGTCAATCTCTCTCTCTCTCTCTCTCTCTCTCTCTCTCTCTCTCTCTCTCTCTCTCTCTCTCTCTCTCTCTCTCTCTCTCTCTCTCTCTCTCTCTCTCTCTCTCTCTCTCTCTCTCTCTCTCTCTCTCTCTCTCTCTCTCTCTCTCTCTCTCTCTCTCTCTCTCTCTCTCTCTCTCTCTCTCTCTCTCTCTCTCTCTCTCTCTCTCTCTCTCTCTCTCTCTCTCTCTTTATCATCGTCATCATCAGCATAGTCACCATTGCCTTCGTCAAGCAGCAGGATAAAATTAAGGGTCAAGGCTAAGAACAAATAAAGAAAAAAAAGTATATCGATGATTTTTTTTATTTGTTTATTTATTTATTTATCTATTTTTGCGAAACCTAGCATGTAGGTAATGTTGTATAACAGAAATTTTTAATGTGATGGCTGCGACTCCTACTGTTACTGCTAATACTGTTACCACCATTACAAACACCCCTACTGCTACTACTACTACTACTACTAATAATAATAATAATAATAATACTATGCAAAGGTTGGCTGTTTTACATAGATGTGTGTAACGTGTGTAGTGCGCAGGCTGCAACTGTACTATGTGTTACTGATGTACTTAGGGACACGGAGATGGTCGGCAGCAAGTTTGCAGCAATCCCTCCCATATGCACCTCCCAGGAAATTATTTACACAGATGGAAGTGTCAGCTGACTCCGCCACCCAAAGCCGTCTTCAAACTTGGAGATACGCTCAACATTCTTGATCTTTTCCTGATCTCCTATCTCTGCTTACGCTGTCGCTTTGTCTTTTCCATTGGGCTCCTCCGATCTTGTCCTATCTCTCCAATAAGGAGTTTTTGGAACTAATCCGTCAGATGTCGTCGCTACTGCATGTCCCCTAGTGACATGAGCTAAAATATTGTTATCCCGTGTGCATACAGATGCATAGAACATTGATCATTATGATACTTTCGAAATTCAGCATCGACTTTTAAATATCTTGTACGAATAATTTTGAGAGAGGTTAGTCAAAACAAATATTTTTCGTGATTATTTAGTGATACTCTTATCAATATTTTAAATGCGGCATATTATAAGTTTAAAATCTATTGATTTGGACAATGAAAAGGATAAAAAAAAATAAGACTACTATATAACATTTTTTTTTTTTTTTTGTATGTAGGAGGGACACTGGCCAAGGGCAACAAAAATAAAAAAAAATAAAAATAAAATGCCCACTGAAATGCCAGTCCCATAAAAGCGTCAAAGCAATAGTCAAAAAATTGATGGATAAGTGTCTTGAAACCTCCCTCTTGAAGAAATTCAAGTCATAGGAAGGTGGAAATACAGAAGCAGGCAGGGATGTAGAGCGGGGATCGGTACAGAAACTTCCAGACAGGTGCCGTGAGTTTATTTGAGGGCGCTGTTCACAGGCGCAGTTAGATTCCTCAGACACGGTCACAGCAAGTATACAACAACAGAGGCCCAAACTCCAGGTGGTGCTTAAATCACAATAAAGGAAAACCATTGCAGGCGTGTGTGTGTGGTGTTTTTAGGTAGGCGTCCAGTCAGCCGAATGAGAATGACCGAGACCGTGGCAGTACCCAACGAGGTGTAAACCGCATTACTGGAACCTACCTCGAACTTCTAATGGTGTATCTATGTACTCCTACAATACTCCCCCCTCAAGAACGGAGTTCACCTAGTAATATAAATAGTGAGGGTGTTGATTGAAATACACTGTCCTCCCTGAACGAGTTGTACGAGGGAAGTTAGGCATGGTATGGTGAGGAAGATCAGACTGGAAATGAGCAGAATGGGAAGGTGTAGAAGCAGAGATATCAGGCAAAGGAGATGAATTAGAGTCTAAGGTAGACGTAGTTAGGTCATCTCTATTATTAGATGTTGCTTGTCTGGTGATTGGTATATAAGCTGGATTCACACGGTCAATAGATACAGACGTGTCACCCTGAGGAAGTCTGAGGATGAAATATTTCGGGTCACGTTGTAATTACTTCATAAGGTCCTGAATAAGGAGCTTCTAAACTTTTGCGAACTCTGTCAATCCGCACCCAGACCTTTGAACATGAAAACAGAACGTTAGGAACATATGGTTTAGATGAGAAGTGACATTCACCTGATGAAAAGTTATAAAAATTAATGGCCTGCATTTCTTTAATCAAGTGGTGTATAGTATCTTTGTTTGTTGATATTGGCGAGTCTTTAGTGATAATTGCAGAAGGACACAACATATGAGTTCCTGTGACAGCAGTGAATGGCGAGTAACTGGTCATATTAGGTGTCAAGCGATATTCAAGTAAGACTATGGGCAAAGCATAAAACCAGTTCTCTTGTCTAGCACGTATCGCTGATTTTAGAGAGCGGTGATGGCGTTCAATGATACCGTTCGCTTGAGGATGATAAGCAGTTGTTCGCATGTGATGGAAGCCAATAATTGAGGAAAGCTCGGAAAACAACTCACTTTCAAATTGAGCACCTCTGTCTGTCACTACCTGTAGCGGTACTCCAAAACGAGAAATCCAACCAGCCACGAATGCAATAACGACGGAGCTCGCGGTGGTGTCTATTACAGGTATAGTTTCCGTCCATCTTGTCGTTCTGTCAATGCAAGTCAGAAGGTAACTGTATGGGAGAGGGTATGGATAGTTAGGGAGAGTAGCAGGAGGCAATGGTCCAACAATATCTATATGAACAGTCTGGAAGCGATCATTAGGAGTAGAAATAGGAGAAACTGGTGATATTGTGTGTCTGTGTGTTTTAGCTTGTTGACATTTAAGACAATTCGTTACAAACTCCTTTATATCTTTGTCCATACAAAGCTAGAAATAACGTTGTTTAATTAGTTTAGCAGTGGTTTTAATACCAGGATGAGATAGATCGTGTAATGAATGAATGACATTTATCCTAAGAGAAGAAGGAACAAACGGTCTTGGTGCGTTGGTAGATGTGTCGCACCATAGAGTAAGATTAGAGGGCAAGGTATAATTGGATAATCTCTCCTTGTACAAACCGACCTCGGTGTCACCTTCCTGGGAACGAGCTATGCCACACAAGTCGAAAGAATCAACTGAAATTGCACATGATGGTCTTGATAAACAATCGACAACAACATTGTTGTCCCCACGGATGTACACTACTGATGATACATATTCAGAGATTAAATAAAGTTGCCGTTGTTGCCTATCAGACTTTGCAACTGACTTAGAATGAAAAGCAGAAACTAAAGGTTTATGGTCAAGGAACAAGGTGACCGAGTGGCCATCAGTGAGTGTTTCAAAGTGAATGACAGCCAAATAGGAAGCTAAGAGTTCTCTGTCATAGGTGGAATAGGTTTTCTGAGTGTCAGAGAGCTTTTTGGAATAAAATCCTAGAGGCGTAGGCGTGTCATCTATAATCTGGTATAGAGCTGCGCCAACTGCGAAGCTCGAGCTGTCAGTCACAAGCTGGTAATCATTTGCCTTCGGAGAGGGATAGGCGAGGGTAGGACGAGTGACTAGGGCTTCCTTCAAATTGTTGAAAGAGTCCCTTGCAACATCTGTCCATAAGAGAGATTTAGAAGATGGATTATGCCGTAAGAGTTCTGTCAGTGAATAAGCAACATCGCCAAAATTAGGGATCATTGGTCTAAAGAAATTTAGCATCCCCATAAAATGGCGCAATGCAGTTGAAGTTTGAGGTAAAGGAAACTCTGAAATTGCAGTGACGTGTTTTTGAGGTGGTCTGATTCCATGAGCACTGACCTCATAGCCAAGGAAGGTGAGCGAGGACTTGAAAAAATTCACATTTATCTATAGATAGTCTTAAGTTGTGTTTTGCTAAAGTAGAAAGAACAGTCTTAACATCAGCAATGTGTTCTTCAAGACTTATACTAGCTACTAAGATGTCATCCAAGTAGGTGAAAGTGTTCTTAACATTAACCAATATGGTGTCAATGAAGCGCTGAAAAGTGAAACCTGCGTTTTTAAGACCAAAGGGCATATACAAAAATTCAAACAGACCAAACGGTGTGCATACTGCAGTCTTAGGTACATCATCTTTGACCACAGGGATCTGTAAGTATGCACGCTGTAAATCGATCTTTGAAAATATGGTCTTACCCTTAAGTGACATGGTGAGACAGCGCAAATGTAGTATGGGATATTTATCATTCACAGTTACGTTATTAAGTCCGCGACAGTCACCACAAGGTCTCCAAGCACCGGGCTCCTTCTTAGGCACGAGGTGCAGAGGAGACGCCCAAGGAGGGTTAGAGCGCCGAATGATTCCGGCATTAAGCAAAAACTGAAATTCATCTTTAGCCGCTTTGAGCTTCTCACCTGTCAAAGGTCTTGCTTTGAAATGTATAGGAGGTGAGTCACCTGTATCAATACGATGGTGTATAGTTTCCACAGGAGGTGTAGTGGTTGACAACTGCAAAGGTGAAGTGAGAACCGGAAACTGAGAAAGGAGTTCAGCAGCTTTTGAGTCTATCCCATTATAATTAACCAAATATGAAGAAATAGGAGAATAAGAAACTTCAAGAGGAATCTTACATTGGGTAGAGGAGTCTATTAGCGACTGTTTTTTACAGTCTACCATTAGTGAGTTAGCTGCAAGAAAATCGGTTCCCAAAATTGGATGTATAACGTCAGCAATGACGAAAGACCAAGGGAAAGAACGCCTGATACATCGTATCCCAAGGTCTACATCGACTTCACCATAACAACGTATGGGTTTACCTGAAGCATTAGTAAGACTAATAGCAGTTGGCCTGAGGAATGGAGTAAGTTCTGATTCATTAGGAAGCAGCGAAAGTGATGAACCAGTATCTATCAAAAATTGGTAATTCTTGCAACCGATTGTGGCACTTACTCTAAGTGGCAGTCCGACAGTCGCAACTGATATTTCTACAGACTGCCCTACTAGTTTCTCGCCTGGTGGAATACGCGAGCGGGGGAAGAAGAACGAGAATTAGGGCGAGAATCTGGCAAAATATTAGAAGCTGTAGAAGAAAGTATACACCATCGTTTACATGATTTTGCCCTGTTACCATAATACAGATGGTACCTGCACACCTGAGGACGCTGACCTTCATGAAAGGCGCGCACTCCAATGGGAACACAAGTTCTAGAAAATACATTATCCTGACAAGCTCAAGTGAAATTTGGGCCTCTATTACCATTATCTCTGTTCCAGCTCGCAGGCCTGGACCCTTGTCTACCTTCCACCATGGAAACATTAGCGCTGTTGTTTACACTTGCATTACTTGAGCCATAGGCCAACAATGTCTCAGCTACACGAGCCAGTTCCTCTAGTGTAGAGCTCTCCTCATATGTCACTAGGAGAGGTCTGATGCTACTAGGTAATGCTTTCAAAAATTTCAACTTTATAAAGGAATCATCCACCCCTAGTTGAGTAGCTATTTTACGCAACTCTCTCAAATACGTGGAAGGTCTGTCACACATTATGTTATTTTGATTAACAGGAGAGTCAAAAAGTTCAGGTTTTGACCTGGTGAAAAGAGACATCAAAGATTGCTTTAATTCACCATAGTCTGAAGAATTGATGACTTCATCACTCAATTGATTGATTACTCTAAGTGGCAAATTTGATAATATATGGTGAAATTTAGTACTTGAAACAGTGATCTTGGCAAGAACAAACTGTGATTCAATTATTGTAAACCAGCGTGTTACTGAAGTCTCATCAAAGAGTGGTGGTTTGACAGCAACAGCTGCGGTCACGGAAGAAACAGTATCCTGCGACACACCAGATATAAGTAGCGAACCCTCGTCCTGGTTCGGCATAGTTCCAAGGGCATAGATTCCAAACAGGACAAAAGTAAAATAATAGAGTACCTGGACGACCAGCATATAGTCACTGTGTAGTTATAGTCTGCCACCAATCACCACAGTCCGTAGGCCGTCCCTGCTCCACGATGATCACGTCACGTCTAGTCACTCCGGGGTCACCACTTGTAGAGCGGGGATCGGTACAGAAACTTCCAGACAGGTGCCGTGAGTTTATTTGCGGGCGCTGTTCACAGGCGCAGTTAGATTCTTCAGACATGGTCACAGCATGTATACAACAACAGAGGCCCAAACTCCAGGTGGTGCTTAAATCACAATAAAGGAGAACTATTGCAGGCGTGTGTGTGTGGTGTTTTAGGTAGACGTTCAGTCAGCCGAATGACCGAGACCGTGGCAGTACCCAACGAGGTGTAAACCGCATTACTGGATCGTACCTCAAACTACTAATGGTGTATCTATGTACTCATACAGGGAATTCCAGAGTTTACCAGAGAAAGGGATGAATGATTGAGAATACTGGTTAACTCTTGCATTAGAGAGGTGGACAGAATAGGGGTGAGAGAAAGAGGAAAGTCTTGTGCAGCGAGGCCACGGGAGGAGGGAAGGCATCCAGTTAGCAAGATCAGAAGAGCAGTTAGCATGAAAATAGCGGTAGAAGATAGCTAGAGATGCAACACTGCAGCGGTGAGAGAGAGGCTGAAGACAGTCAGTTATAGGAGAGGAGTCGATGAGACGAAAAGCTGTTGATTCCACCCTGTCTAGAAGAGCAGTATGAGTGGAACCCCCCCAGATAAATGAAGCATACTCCATACATGGACGGATAAGGCCCTTGTACAGAATTAGCAGCTGGGGGGTGAGAAAAACTGGCGGAGACGTCTCAGAACACCTAACTTCATAGAAGCTGTTTTAGCTAGAGATGAGATGTGATGTTTCCAGTTCAGATTATACGTAAGGGACAGACCGAGGATGTTCAGTGTAGAAGAGGGGGACAGTTGAGTGTTATTTAAGAAGAGGGGATAGTTGTCTGGAAGGTTGTGTCAAGTTGATAGATGGAGGAATTGAGTTTTTGAGGCACTGAACAATACCAAGTTTGCTCTGCCCCAATCAGAAATTTTAGAAAGATCATATGTCAAGCGTTCCCTGTGGCTTCCCTGTGTGAAATGTTTACCTCCTGAAGGGTTGAACGTCTATGAAAAGACGTGGAAAAGAGCAGGATGGTATCATCAGCGTAGGAGTGGATAGGACAAGAAGTTTGCTTTAGAAAATCATTAATGAATAATGAGAAGAGAGAGGGTGACATGACAGAACCCTGAGGAATACCACTGTTAATAGATTTAGGAGAAGAACAGTGACTGTCTACCACAGCAGCAACTGAACGGTCAGAAAGGAAACTTGAGATGAAGTTACAGAGAGAAGGATAGAAACCGTAGGAGGGTAGTTTGGAAATCAAAGCTTTGTGCCAGATTCTATCAAAAGCTTTTGATATGTCCAAGGCAATAGCAAAACTTTCACCAAAATCTCTAAAAGAGGATGACCAAGACTCAGTAAGGAAAGCCAGATCACCAGTAGAGCGGCCTTGACGGAACCCATACTGGCGATCAGGTAGAAGGTTGTGAAGTGATAGATGTTTAAGAATCTTCCTGTTGATGATAGATTCAAAAACTTTAGATAGGCAGGAAATTAAAGCAATAGGACGGTAGTTTGAGGGATTAGAACGGTCACCCTTTTTAGGAACAGGCTGAATGTAGGCAAACTTCCAGCAAGAAGGAAAGGTAGATGTTGACAGACAGAGGCACAGTTTCGGAGAACAATAGGAGGGACCCCATCAGGTCCATAAGCCTTCCGAGGGTTTAAGCCAGTAAGGGCATGGAAAACATCATTGCGAAGAATTTTAATAGGTAGCATGAAGTAGTCAGAGGGTGGAGGAGAGGGAGGAACAGGCCCAGAATCGTCCAAGGTAGACAGAGGCACAGTTTCGGAGAATAATAGGAGGGATCCCATCAGGTCCATAAGCCTTCCGAGGGTTTAAGCCAGCAAGGGCATGGAAAACATCATTGCGAAGAATTTTAATAGGTAGCATGAAGTAGTCAGAGGGTGGAGGAGAGGGAGGAACAGGCCCAGAATCGTCCAAGGTAGACAGAGGCACAGTTTCGGAGAATAATAGGAGGGATCCCATCAGGTCCATAAGCCTTCCGAGGGTTTAAGCCAGCAAGGGCACGGAAAACATCATTGCGAAGAATTTTAATAGGTAGCATGAAGTAGTCAGAGGGTGGAGGAGAGGGAGGAACAGGCCCAGAATCGTCCAAAGTAGAGTTTTAGCAACGGTTTGAGCGAAGAGTTCAGCTTTAGAAATATATGTGATAGCAGTGGTGTCATCTGGTTGAAATAAAGGAGGGAAAGAAGAAGAAGCAAAGTTATTGGAGATATTTTTGGCTAGATGCCAGAAGTAACGAGGGGAGTTAGCTGTTGAAAGGTTTTGACACTTTCTGTTAATGAAGGAGTTTTTGGCTAGTTGGAGAACAGACATGGTTCCGGGCAGAAATATAAAGTGCATACTTAGTAACATGGTGACATATGGAGATAGTTATTTTCGTGGGGATTTTAGCATCTCTTTCAAGAAGCGAGGGATATGGCAAAGTAATCGAACAGCAAAACATCTCTCAGGACTGCTCTGGCATAACGGGAGAGGAATACAGAAGGCCACAGGTTCATGGAATAGTGGCATGGACAATGCAGCAGGGATTAACTGGTTGTCCAACTACGTGTTTTTTTTTGTTTTTTTTTACTTCAACTAAGGCGGGCCAGTCAGATTTTTATTTATTTATTTATTTATTATTGTTATTTTTCTTTTTTTGGGTCAGATATACAGCATTACTCTCGTCAGGACGCTCGAGTTGCCTATTTTCAATTAAAATTGTTGTTTCCATATGCTAGAAGTTGATCCGTGTAATTTGGAGCTTAAGTGGCACGGACATGTTGTCTTCATTTTTACTGTCGTATACATTAGTACGCTTCCGATCAATGGTGTACTTTTTTTTTTTAAATCTCGAGATGAGCAAATAAATCTAAATGCCAATTCACTAGAAAATCACTTTAAATACTTTTGTTTAAGAATGAAGCTCGATTTTACCTGTGTTACTAGTTAGAGGGAATTGTGTAGGAAGGTATATTATATAAGCTCATTACATCTTTATGTATATAGAATGACACTGTAAGCCTATTTGATATTGCTCCTGTGTGTGAGAAGGGGACATGTCTGGTGCTGCCGTCTGGTGACACTCAGTAGTTTACCAAATTCCCCATTGCTTAGTCGATATCTTTACATCTAAAAAATAAAAATAAATAACAACAATAAAAAAAGGAAAGAAAACAAAATAATAATTCATATATATTTTCTACTTAATACATTTAAAATCTGTTGGCCATTCATCAGTCCATTTTCCTTGATTTCATATAAATTATTTTTTATTAAAGTTGGACCCAATGTAGAGCATTCCAATGTAGAGCAACTTCCTGGTTTAGAAAATCATTAAAGATAAGAAATAAAGATAATTCTTTTACAACTAATTCTAACTATTATTTAGGTTGTGTTGGAGTAATGTTGTGTGGGATTAAGGCTGGTTGTTTTTACATTGTTCAATGGAATATTGGTGAAGAGGGACTGCGTCAACGCTGGGCATGTGAAACTGGTAACCAAAGCTGGCATCTTTCATTTCATTGACAAAGGAGAGGGAATTTTTTATCGCGTAATTGTTTTGTGTTATTGGAGCGAACCCAGGAACAAAAATGTTTGCTAAATTATATAATTACATGTATCCAAGGATGACAATATGGATCTAATTGGAGAACGTGCTTTGTGGGCTGCAGGGAGACCATAACTCCAAAGCACTCCTGGGTGGAGCCGAAGCAAAATTCTGAATTATCTAATCGAGATTTTTTCCTGCGTTCATAGTGTTGGGTTTACCTTTTAGTCCCTTCTTGAAATTATTTCTATCATTCAGAATTTCATATGTATCACGTTTTTCCTTAATCTAATTTTGTTATTACTATATTTATTAATGTTTTTTTTTTTTGTCATTGAGAAATCAAAGAAATCTTTAAAGAAAGTAAACAGTGATAAAGTTTATAATAGTGACTGGACTGAATTATTTCTTAAAAATCAATCCTATCAGCTTCAAGTACCTTTAACACAAGATTAATAATCTCTCTCTCTCTCTCTCTCTCTCTCTCTCTCTCTCTCTCTCTCTCTCTCTCTCTCTCTCTCTCTCTCTCTCTCTCTCTCTTTGTCAACCACATTTATTCAGTGTTAACACCTCATCAAAATAACTTCACCTCCCTCCCAACTCTTGCAGAAATTTTCATATCATTAAAGTGAACTGAGCAGCCAATAACCACGAGAGAGAGAGAGAGAGAGAGAGAGAGAGAGAGAGAGAGAGAGAGAGAGAGAGAGAGAGAGAGAGAGAGAGAGAGAGAGAGAGAGAGAGAGATTTCATCTTTCTTCTTCTTCTTCACGTCAGGGCGATACCATACCGACCTTACATCACGCCTCGCTTCATGTCATGGTTCGTCCAGCCTCCAATGAAATGCCGCAGACGAAATCAAATGAAAGCAATAAGGAAATGAAGCAAATGAACAACATTTGAACAACGTGGATTGAAAACAACGTGGATTGAACAACGTGGATTGAAACAAGGTTACGGCTTGTAGAGGAAACCATTATAAACTTAAAACAAAAGTTTGAAAAAATAATGGAAATAGGAGTGTTGAACGAAGAAGTACAGACAGCATAAACTACAATAAGAACTCTGAATGAACGAATCACCTATCTCTAGAAAAAAGTAAAAGATGCTCGACCCCCTGACACCACAGCATCCCGGGAAGAGGACCGGTCTCTGGTGCTGGGGGACTCCAACCTGCGATTAGTCCTATCGCCTGACCTGGAGAGCTGCTCGATAAGAACCATCAATAGAGCTAACGTGGATCTACTAAGAAATTGGGTGTCGGAGAAGCTGGACTGGACCCCGTCAAGATGTTACATATACGCACGCCTGTACGACTTTAAACGTATTATAGATTCAGTGAATAACATTGCTGCACTTACTGGTGAACTCAATGAAAAAAAAAAAAAAGTAAAAAGAATGGAAATATTCATAAGTCAGCTTGCACCAGCAATTGCCTCAGATGAATTTTGAAGCCAGAATAGGAGATTTCAATGAACATCTTGATAAATGGGGTGAATGCCAATGAAATTTGTATTATAGAGATTGACTTAGGTTTCATATTTGTTATCGGTGAAGTAGACGATCTATTTTACGACTTGGCTAGCTAGGGAGTCATCTGAATGTACTTTTAATAAATACGAATTAGTTAGACTTCTTAATACTTTTAGCAATGTCCCTCTTTCAAACTATCTCCAAAATGGGACACCATTAAAAAGTGTGTGTGTGAATGGTCCTCTCTACAAGCCACAAAAGCAAAGACGACGTGCTTCCCCCAGTGCCATCAATGAAAGTGCTGCTAAGAAAGATTCTCTCAGACAATCATTTTTTTTTTATCCACAGTCACACTGTAACAGGGCATGCTGCCAAATACGCAGGTGCCTCCCTCTACTCCTCAGCCCCACCTTCTAACACAATCAGGGATTCTACAATAGTGTTACAAATGGTATACAATCATCGAGCACCTTTTTCTCACAACTCAGCACGAGCACATAACAGTAGAGACATCAAGGTGCGGGAAGGACGTTACAACTGTGGTGAGTTCAACCATCGCCAGGCACAGTGCCGCTTTGACTATAAATTGAGATGTCAATCCTTTAAGCAGCAGTGACATACGAGTCGATGTGTGAACACTACAACACACGCTAGGTAGCTGGCATTGAAGGTAATGCCGATTGTTCTGACCATGTAAAGTTAGAGGATTTTATTATTATTGATGAACATATCAAATATCAAGTAATGTTGTTAACTGTTTGAGATATTTGGTATTTTATTCGTTGTTTTACTTATGGGTTCAAACAAGTATAGTTTTGAGACTGCTGTAAGCTCAGGAGACAGTTCAGCTCCAGCCATAGAGAGGCTACCACCACTCGTGTCTCGACAATAACAACCTGCCAATCGCTGCCTGAGTTTTTACTTGTCCTGTCTCCAAGTTACTACACTGACAAGGATTCTACCCACATGACGATTATTGGCAAACTTCAAGAGTTTCATCAAGACACGGACGTGTGGACCCAGTATGTAGAGAGGCTGGAGCATTTCTTCATAGCCAACGACATTGTGGAAGAAAAGCAGAAATAATCCACGATGTTGGCCGTGTGTGGGGAAGAACCTACGTGTTAAACAGGTCTCTCTGCCTACCAGATAAGCCATATAATATAAGAAGTCCTACAGTGACCTAAAAACTCTGTTGGAAAATCACATTTGCCCAAAGCCGTCTTTCATCATGAAACGCTTCAAGTTCAACTCTCGTTTTAAGCTGTCAGCCCAGTCAGTATCGAACTTCGTGGCGGATCATCGAAAACTCGCTGAGCCGAAGGGAGGCTGAGCTGGTTAAAGTAAAGGGCATAGAGAAGGGGCAAAATGAAGGCGGTGACAGAGGCTTAGAATAATCCTTTGGCATTGTACCACAAGCACCAAATCTCCACACATCACCGTTACTTTCACGTGCGTATTCACTTTTGACACTCGTGGTGTCAAATGACCACTGCCCGCCCTCCACACTCCACAAATCTGTAAACAAGACACAAACATCTACTGGACAGACACTCCTCAATATCGCTCAGAGACAAAGAGCATGGTAGGTGTAATTACAAAGTTCATTTAGCTTACGAAAAATATGAAATGGTTGTGTGTGTGTGTGTGTGTGTGTGTGTGTGTTTTCTGATATTAGGTCTTAAGTTCTGATTTTTTAATATATCCTTTCATCCTAATCATTTATATCCTCCTCTTCCTCCTTATTTTCCTTATTACTCAGTTCTTGGTTCCAATACCCAATTTCTCGTATTCAGTCTCTTCCATATTTGCTCCACAGGCCCCTCTCCTCCCAGTGTTAGAAGGCATATTGATGTCGCAACTCTCGATTGGTTTCACTGTTAAGTCTCCTTGTGTGTGTGTGTATATATATATATATAGATATATATATATATATATATATATATATATATATATATATATATATATATATATATATATATATATATATATATATATATATATATATATATATATATATATATATATATATATATATATATATATATATTTTTTTTTTTTTTTTTTTTTTTTTTTTTTTTTTGTCATGTTATTGGCTGAGTTTACCTTGAATGGGATCACGTTTTCTTAGTGTCCCCCGTGTTCCGGTTACCTGCCATTCGGACATTATCCTTATTATTGGTTATAAGTAGTGTAAGGCTTATTTACCCATTTTATATCATGTAGTATTATTCTCTTCATAATTTAAGTTCTCTATATCTTTGTATGTATAAGGGAGGAAGTATAATTGAGGTGGAAATATGTTGAAAACGAGGGGAGCTTGAGTGGGCAACAACGCATTCTAAAGAGGGGAAGGCAGAGCGCCTTAGGTTGTGAGGTATATCGGAGGCAAGGCGTTTCTCAGGGAAGGATCTTGGTGTGGATTGGTGATGGAGTGGTGTGTGGAGGTATTAGTGGTGTAGCGGTATAACCTTGATATCCAGGATCAGGTTAGTGAGTCTTTTGTGGTACCAAGAGCTCTTGTCCGCTGAAATTCGGTTGTTGAGTTGTGCCAGTGACACTGTTCGAAGGGGTCATAGGTCAAACTGGCAGCCATTTTGTGAGTGGAGGTTATGGTGTTGACCTTGGAAGCTGGTGTTGTGGTGTATTGGTGATTTTGGGGATGATGTTATGGTGTTATGGATAATCTTTGGTGATGATGGTAATCTCCTGTGAGGCTTGTGGAGGTGAAATACGGGAATTATTGTCTGGGGACGCGGTAATGGTGTCCGGGTAGATTCCTGCGGTTGAGGGAAATATTTCTGTGACTGGTGGAGATGTAAACGGGTTCTGGTGTTGTGGGAAGTGACGAGAACGTCATGTAGTAGCGTGTACTACCTCATGTTGTTTGTGAATTATTATTAGTATTAATATATGTGCTTGTAACATAGAATAATCGTGTTTTCTACTCCCCCAACATTGATCTGGTATTAGACGTGATTCCAGGTGTGCTGTGTCAAGGTAAAGGTAGAGTGAGAGGTAATTCTGGCGATTTCGGATAGGTCGGGTAGGCACTCGAAGCCTTTAAAAATCCAGACCTTTAAAACTTTCCGGGATCAGTGTAACGTCCACTTTCTTGGAAAGATAACCGGGATCGTACGATCGTAAGTAAGTAAGCGATCGTGACAGAATATAGGGGCCCGTCCGGGATTTTTGAACATTTGTGGAGTGTAACGAGTGTTACATAGTGATTGTCGTTGGGAGGAATTTACCTGTGTGAAATATTTCTTTAAAACTGTGCATGTATTGTGGTGAATATTTGGAGGAACATTTTGTGGAGTGTAGTGATTGTAACCATGGCCGCTAAACGTGTTGAGATGTTCCTTCTGTCGAGGAGTGTGCATGATTTATACCCACTAACCAGGGAGGAATTATGTTCAGTGGCTGAGAGGTTTCAAGTGGAGTTGAAATCCAAGAAAAAGGAGGAAATGCAGGAGGAGTTGAAAAAATGCTCTTGTGGAGAGGAGCTGGTTTGAAAATGATGGTGGTGAAAGTGAGTATAATGATAGGGAGAGTGTAGAGGAAGGTGCTGAGGTCAGTGAGATAAACCTGGGTGCTTTTGGTGGAACAGATGGCCTATCTAGTAGTGAAAAATTTGAGTTAATGAAACTTCAGATGCAATTGCAGATGCAGAAGAAGCAGAAGCAGAAAGTGGTGGAGTTGCAGCAGATACAGATGAAAAAGGAGATTGAGATAGAAAAGATTAGAGCAGAAAGTAAAAATAAAGTAAATGAGACTAGGGCAGGAAATGGTGCTCAAGGCAACGGGGATTTAGAGAGAAAGGTCATCAGTATGCCTAACTTTGTGGAAGGGGAGGAAGAAAACTTCTTCGTTCAATTTGAAAAAAAACTGCAAAGTTGATGGGATGGGATGAAAATTATTAGGCATTACTCGTCCAATCTAAATTTGAGGGAATGGCCCGAGAGGTATATGTGAATTTGAGTGAGCGAGAAGCGAATGATTATGAAGCGGTAAAGGAAGCGGTGTTGGGATCAACCCTTCTATGTCTGAGTGTGTACCGGGAAAATTTCCGCAGGACCACAAAACGCCCAGGTGATACTTATCTCGGGATGGCTCGAGAGGTTGGTCTTAAACTGGACCGGTGGCTGAAGGCCGAGGAAGCCACTACAGCTGAGGAGATAAAAGCAGTTATGCGGATGGAACAATTTATGAGCCAAATGCCCCTCAGTTTAAAATATGAGTTCGTATCACACAACGTGAAAGATCATTCTCCAACAAAAATGAAGGACATCAGAGATATAAGAATGACCCCCAGATGAGCTCGACATCAGTCCGCAGATCAAACCAGCCCCGCCCTAACACCTATAGTTTTCCACACACTTACACCATGCCCCCGCTGATGACTGATGACCTTTCTCTCTAAATCCCCGTTGCCTTGAGCACCATTTCCTGCCCTGGTCTCATTTACTTTATTTGACCTGACTCGACCTGCCACCTGCCGACCGACGCACCACCAGTATTGCCATGTATACCCTATGTGTTGCCAAGACTTGTTCCGCTCTGCTTCTTTCCTACACCAATCTGCATTTTGTGACAGTTTAACCGTCCAAGCAGGCATGGTTAACGTAGGGATCCAGCAAAAAAGAATCGACAGGCCCAGAAGGATCCCTGGGTAAGGACCTGGCCATTGGTGTGCCGTAGGCAGGCGTTAGGCGGGCCCGAATCGCGAGCTCCATTGCACAAGGAAAGACTGCCTTAACATCTGCCACATGAGTTGCGTGAAAGGTGTAACTTAGAGAATGCGGGGGAATTAGGGATGGAGTGACGTTCATCGCCCAGGGCCTGACTCCCACCCCTGAACTCTCTCCCCGTTACCTCAACGCACGGCAGATAACAGTAACGACCTCGGTGACCGGAGCAGAAAGGAGCTGGTATCACTTGTGGTGAGCCTATGGGGGAATTCGCCTCTAGAAAAGAGCAAGTCAAGACATACAGTGACGTAATCGACGTGTTTTCAGAAAAGCGTAATGTTTTAGTTGAGGCGTTACAAATTGTGGATACGTTGTTCACTATGAGGGACAGTGCTAAAGTTGTCGTACTTCTATGTTGCACGATCTTGTTGTGTCCCTAATCCCTAAGACTGGCTTTTGTGGTTCAAGGGAACGGGTTTAATTTTTTATTTTTTTTTTTTACTTTATTTGTATCATTTACAGATGCAGTTACCCTGCCCCACGGAAGACTACTTGTACTTGATGATAGTCAGATTAGGCGCTTAGATGGTGCGTTTTGTGCCAGAGATGAGAAGCGTAGATCGAGGGCGAGGTATAGGGAAGGTAGCATATAGGCCAGACACGTGCTTGGAAAATGATGGGACCAAACCCATTGTTTTTCTTGGCGCGGGAGGGAATAACCTTGGTAAGGTTAGGAGTGAGGAGCTGTTCAGGAAGTTTAGGCAGGCTTTAAATAAGGTTGGGGGCAAGGAAGGGATCCCTGTGGTGTGTGGTGTCTTGCTGAGGAGAGGAGTTGGTGTTGTGTGGCTGTCGAGGCTATTACAGTGAATCGCAGGCTCGCAAATCACTGTAAGAGTAATGGATAGATATTCATCGACAACTGGGACCTCTTCTACGGTAGGGACGCCTTGTATGCCAAGGATGGAATGCATTTACCACGCCAGGGTGTTTGGGTTTTGGCCGCAGCACTCGAATGGAAGGTAACTGCATTCCAGCGCTTTTTTCATTAGTCAGGAGGGAGGAAGGGGTTGTGAGGACGAAATGAAGGACAAATTAGTTCAGTCTAGACAGGTAACTAGCTCAGAGAAGGCAAGGATTAGCTTGAGTGTTTATTATACAAATTGTGGAGGCATTTTGAATAAAATAGACTTGCTTAGAGGACTGGCATGTGTAGAGAACCTTGACACCATTGCTTCAACAGAAACTTGGTTAGATATGTCTGGAAAAGTATTTAATCCAGAGATTAAGATCGATGGTTATACACTATTCTATAAAAACAGGGAAAAATGGAGAGGAGGAGGCGTCGCGCTTTACGTTAGGGACACACTATTGTATTAACAGTAGAATTAAAACCAGTAGCAAAACAGAGTCGATATGGATAGATATTAAGGATGGATCAGTCAGTAGTACTGGGATTAGTGTACAGACAACCGAACAGTACAAGGGAAATTAACACCTCACTATGTCGAAATAAATAGAGCAGGCAGGTACAATCAGATATGTGTGATAGATTTTAGTTTTGGGAATATCGACTGGAACCTGATGGTGGGTAACAGTGAAGCAGAGGAATTTCTTAAGGTAATTCAGAATAATTTTTTAAAACAGGTAATCTTAGAACCCATAAAGGGAATAATATTCCAGATTTAATTCTAACTAACGGAGTTGAGAGACATAAGGCAGAAAGGGGGGGAGGAGGGAGAGAGGGGGAGATATGTATGAACATACGGTTTATTTTCCTATAACTTTGAATAAGATTAATTTTCGAGTAACTATATTTATTTTCTCGTACTTTGATCATACGGTTAATTTTCCTATACTCTCTGTAAGGTCCATTTTCAAGTAACTATATTTATCTTCCCATATTTCGATCATTTCGATATTTCGATTTCGATGATATTTCGAGGCGGCGTTTCTTATGATGTACCGGTTGTCCGTGCTGTCCACGTCATTTCATTCTGGTGACCTCTGCTTCCCTCGTATAGTTATTTAGTGACAGCCACCTAGGTATCTCTTCTTGTAATCTGCTGCTAATCTCCGGCTCTTTTAAACCTGTGATGACTTACCGCATCTTGTTCGCCTCGGTGGTCACGTCTCACCTCTTGGTATCTGCTTTCGTGTTTATCATCTTCCCTCATTTATTCTTTCTACGTCTTACTTCCTTCTTCATTTCTTCATTTCTTCATTCTTGTTTCATTCTTCTTTCTTTTTAGTGTTTCTTTTCATCTTGGTTCTCGGGTTACAAAAAAGTGATACCTGAAAAGCAATCCATTGCTTGCACTGCCAGGCAAGACAAAATAAAAGAGGAGTGGGCACCCTATGGGAGAGAGAACACAGCAGCCAGCGCGTGGTGGTCTTCCGGGGAGCTAGTGTGAAAACGTAGCTGCCAGCTCACCTGATTCCCTGCCACCTTCAAATCTAACCCCACGCGATCCTTCTCCATTCCCTCACCCGTCTCCATGCGACCCAGCACCGCACCCTCAGTCTGCTTCGCCATCACGTGACACCTCTCCGAACCCCCAAGCTGGCCAAGCCTGACCTGACTCGGCGGACCAGGACAGTTGCACCCTCTCGCGCTCGCTCTTGTTCCTCCCCTCCTCCTTCCTAGGACTTTGACCATCAGCCAGCCCACCAGCTCCTCCTCTCTGGCTGACGGATTGGAAGAAACCCTCGCGGGAAAACAAGGGGAGGCCCATCGTAGGTAAACAGTGAGAACAGTGCAAGACAAAAAACAGCAAAAGTGTCCGCGGTGCTTTAAACAGGGACACACTTAGGAGCGTTGCCGGAGAAGAGTCAAGTGTAAATATTGTGAGAGATATTCACACACCGCGTAAACCTGTCGTGAGCGGCTGGCAGAGAGCAAGCACCAAGACTTGATCGAGGTCGTCAGGTCAGGAAAGGAAGAAACACTTAGTCCTCCTCATAGGTGTGTCTTGGCGACCTCCTCCACACAGCCTCCCTTACATTTGTGCAGGAACCTAACGTACATCGCGACGCCTCCTCCTCTCCCTTTTTCCCTGTCTTTATAGAATAGTATATAACCATCTATCTTAATCTCTGGATTAAATACTTTTCCAGACATCTCTGTCTCCCCCAGATACCAAACTTCGCTCCACCGCCCGCGCCACCAGGTCTTGGTTACACTAATGCCTTTCAACGGCAACAAGAGACAGCACAGATGGTTTGAGAGGGAGCTCTTCATCGAGCTCTGCATTCGTTCGAGTGAAAAACGCCGAACTGGTCTTCATATCGGAGACCTTTCTGGACGCCAATATACCCAAAAGCTATGACAGGATACATGGGTATACAAATTGGGTCAGGAAAGATAGGTCCACAGAGGGGGAGGGGGTAGCTTTCCACTACAAAACCTCCTAAATGTAATGGTGCTGGACACGCCCATCCCCGAAGAGCTGGATAAATGAATAAATGATAAATGAAAATAATCGGGAACAGCGATCGGGGAACCCTGTGAACAGGCTGCTACAGGTCTCCATCACAGGGAACAGGCCTGTTGGACTACTTGATGGACAACCTCGACCGCCTCCTGACTAAACACCACTGTGACAGTGTTATCATTGTCGGTGACTGAATCTGCATGGGATACGGCAATCCTTTGTCTCCGTGCTGGATATGTCCGACCTGCAAAACTACGTCACCTTCCCCACCCACCGATCTGGCTCCTACTTCGACGCCGTAGTGACTGACTTGTCCTCTCAAGAGGTGCACTGCTCCTCACTCGGTCCCGTGGGCAGCTCAGACCACGAAGCCATCCTCACGAGGATAACCTTCAGGATGCCTCAAGATGTGAGCACCACCTGCACCTGCAGTGGGAAAACGCTGACTGGGGAAGACTAGAGCTCTGCCTAGCGCAGACAGACTAGGAGGACCTGCTGTAAGGTGACCAGAAGAAGACCAGACCAGAAGATGGAGCAAGTGACTGAGGAGTTGCTGCGAGCGCAGAGGCGCTGAGTGCCTCACAACCAGCACAAATTAAAACCTTCCAATCATCCATGGTTCGGTCTTATGTGTCGCTCTGCCTCTGACCAAAAATATCACGCATGGCGTGCCTACAAGCGAAACACAAAAAAACAGAATAAAGAGCGACACAGGGTATCAGCTGCACGAATGGAAGCTACCCAGGACTGGGCTCGAGACCAGTGGCTGAAGAGCACAAGGAAAAAGCTAAAAGAACATTTGGGCTCCAAGTAGTGGTAGGGCCTCATGAAGGACAGGCAGGGAGAAGGGAAGGAGTCCGTGATTCCACCTTTAATGGAAGAAGACGGGGGCACTGCTACTACGTACAACCTTCGTCAAGGTGGATCCCCTGGCCCGTCACTTCTCCAAAAAAATGACAATCCCAGACCACACCAGGTCCTTTCCTTCATTCCCTGTGGTGACAGGCCACAGGCTGACCTCACTCACCATCACTAAGGAGGAAGTCCGAACAGCCCTCTCCACACTGAATGAGACGAAGGCAACGGGACCTAATGGATTAAGCTGTCGTGTGCTCCTGAGGTGCTCTGGCGAGTTGACGCGCCAACTTATCAGGGTATTCGAGGTCGTCCTGCATCAAAACAGGTGGTCTCTGATCTGAAAGAACAGACATGTTTTTTTTTTTTTTTCGTTTAGTTTTCACTAGTCTGTTAGGGATGAAGACTTTTTGGCATTTGGGATTTGGATTTGGCATTTGGGAACCGTTACCCCGAGTGGATGCCCTTCCTACCCTCGGACCGTAGCCAGGATTCGAACCCGTGCGCCTGATGACCACTTGGCTCCCAAAGCGCGCGCGGTAGCACTGTACAGACATGTCCAGGTGCACAAAAAGGGTAGCTAGTCTGAAACCAGAAACTACCGCCCCATCTCGTTGCTGTCTGTGTCAGGGAAGGTGCTGGTGAGGATAATATCGGCGCGCCTCACCTCCCTCCTCGATTGTCAGCACCTCCTCAGCCCCAGACAGTTTGGCTTCAGGATGGCTTCAGGACTCTGCGGCGGCCCTCAACCTCCTGCTGGCCATTGACTGGAGCAACGCCTTGGACCAGGGAGAACACGGCCATCCTGGCGCTATACACCACTAGAGTGTTTGACCGTGTGTGGCACGCCGCCCTGGTGGAGAGGCTGCCACAGTCAGCGTGAGCGGGGACTTGCTGGAGTTGCTGAAGAACTACCCGGCTGAATGGCACATGTGGTGCATAACGACCAGGTGTCATCCATGCAGGCTACTGGGCAAGGTTTGCCACAGATCAAAGTGGTGGGGCCGCTGTTGTATTGTCATTATTATTGGCCGAGTTCACCCTGAAGAGGAACACCTTTTCTGAGTGACCTCTGTGTTCCGTTTTCCTTCTGAACACGTCTTTATTCTTAGTTATAAGTTAGTATAGGCCTATTCACTCATTTTATATCGTGTAGTATTATTCTCTTCATAATCTAAGTTCTTTATATGTATGCAAATGTAAAGGAAAAGGTGTATTTGAGGTGGAATGTGTGGAGGCGAGGCAGCAAATTCTTTTCAGAGTGCCTGAAAGCCCTGAGGGAGAACAGAGGGGCGGCATTCTCAGGAGAAAAATTTGGGTGTGGTGTGGTGATGGAGTGTGTGTGTGGAGGTATTAGTGATGTGGTGGTGTAACCCTGATATCCAGAATCAGGCTGGTGAGTCTTTTATGGTACCAAGAACTCTTGTCCACTGAAATTTGCGAGTTGTGTTGGTGAGGTAACGCTGTGGAGCAGCATCAGGGCAGACAGGCGCCCATTTTGTGGTTGGGGTTGTGGTGGTGTTGTGGTGTTATTGGTGTCTTTGCGGGTGGTATTATAGTGTTATAGCTGATCTATGATGCTGGTGGTGATATCTTGTGAGGTTTGAGGAGGTAAAATACGGGAATTGTTGTTTAGTGACGCAGTGATGGCGTCTAGGGAAATTCCTGTAGTTCGGAAAAAATATTTCAGCGCCCTATGAAGGGGTAAAAGAGTTTTAGTGCTTTGTGAAGTGACGGGAATGTCATATATTGATGTGTATAAATTTTAAGCAACAGGGGAGGCGATATAAGAGCCTGAAGTAAAAGGAAACGAATTTTGATTGAATGTGGAAATTACTCTGTGTTGGTTTTGGGTAGAAATTTGTTCCTTAAACTCCTTTACTGTGTTCTACCTCAATTTGTTTGTAAGTTAACATTATTATTAATATATCCTGTTATTATAAAGAATAATTGTGTTTTCTACCCCCATTATTGATCTGGTATTGAGGTGATTTCTGGTGTTCTGTGGCAAGGTAAGGGTTTTGTGAGAGAGTTTAATAGCTGACGATTTCGGATAGGTCGGGTAGATATTCGAGGCCTTTAAAAATCCAGACCTTTAAAACTTTCTGGGATCAGTGAAACGTGAAGGCTGAGGAAGTCACTACAGTCAAGTAGATGAAAGGAGTTCTTGCTGATGGAACAATTTATGGACAAAGTGCCCTCCAGTTTAAAATATGAGTTCATATCACAATGTGAAAGATGTGATGGAAGCTGGACGTAGGGCTGACATTTACTGTGAAACCCATGGGCTAAGTAGAGGTGAATACCATGGGGAGAGAAAGTCATTCTTACATTTACATTCTTTAGAGAGACGTAGGTTAAGAGAGGACCTGATAGAAGTCTTTAAGTGGTATAAGGGTTATAACGAGGGAGATGTAAGCAAAATTCTTAGGATCAGCAACCAGGGTAGAACAAGAAATAATGGGTTCAAGCTTAAAAAATTTAGGTTTAGGAAGGAGATAGGAAAAAATTGGTTCTCAAATAGAGTGGTAGATGAGTGGAACGGACTCAGTAATCATGTAGTTAGTGCTAGGACACTAGAGAGCTTTAAGAGAAGATTAGACAAGTTTATGGATGGAGATAACAGATGGAAATAGGTAGGTGTGTTTCATACAGGGACTGTTACGTGTAAGCCTGGTCGCTTCTTGCAGCTTCCCTTATTTCTTATGTTCTTATGTTCTTATGTTCATTCTCCAACAAAAGTGATAGTCATCAGAGATTTAGGAACGACCACCAAATGAGCTCGAGATCATTCCACACACCAGACTAGCTTGTTGACAAGGTCCAGCGAAGAGCGGAGCGGATAATCTAGGACGCCCAGCAGGACCAGGTGACCGGACTGCTCAGCCTTCAGCATCGCCGAGATATGGCAGGCCTCGCGGTGCTCTACAAGGCACAGAAGCAGCGCGTCCCTCACCTCCAACCTCTCCGCCAGCCGTACCGCCGGATTGACATGGTAACCAGAGCGGTGACGGTGACAACTGAGGCCCCGACCACGCTCCAACGCCTCCCATCAACAAAGGCAATTTGTGGAAAGGTACGTGGGGTAGTGGAATATATTTCCGGCCTAGGACATGTCCCCGGATGATCGTAGTGTTGCTCCAGAAATTTAGTGTTGGTGCACATGTGGTTGAGCGAAAGACGTGACAGTGAAACGAGTTGTTAAGTGCAATCAAATGCCGTGCAATGACAATGACACGTGCGGATATCTAGTATAGTGTGACAGTGACACAAGCGTTTTATTGAGTACAGTGTTTCACTATTACTAGTATTATGACTCAGTAATATTATTATTATTATTATTTATTTTTTTTATTGTTGTTAGGTTATAAGTATTAGTGTTATTTTTTTGTAGCGTTAGGTTTTAAGATAGGATGTACTCATCATACTCCCTTAACCTGTAAAAGATTTCCCGTATCCGTAAAGACTAGTGTATATATATATATATATATATATATATATATATATATATATATATATATAGAGAGAGAGAGAGAGAGAGAGAGAGAGAGAGAGAGAGAGAGAGAGAGAGAGAGAGAGAGAGAGAGAGAGTAGATTCCGGACAACATGAAAAAGAGAATGCAAATTGAAAGTGAAGAGGCATACGACTGCATCTCTCTCTCTCTCTCTCTCTCTCTCTCTCTCTCTCTCTCTCTCTCTCTCTCTCTCTCTCTCTCTCTCTCTCTCTCTCTCTCTCTCTCTTTAAACACTTTATTATGATTGTCTGTAGTACATAGATATATTTGTAATATATTTTAGGACAAACAGCTCATTTTTAAGCATAGGTTTATTGGGCACACATACACACACATATACATATATAACAATTAAAAATTTAAATGAATGCAGATAAAAAATAAAAAAAATAAAAATTAAGGCTTGGAGATAACTAGAGAGGCAGGAAAGAAAAGAAAACGAAACTACTAATTTTAACTCAAGAGAAGGAAACTGGACATAGATATATGGTTAAAGCAGAATGACATTGTAATATAATATATATACAGGTGGCAAAACATATATGTGCTTGAGTAATTTAGCGAAAAACAGTAAGAGTACATAGACAGTTGCAACTGAAAACACCTATATAAGGGAAAAATACATATACATACACATACACATATGCATATATAAACTAGAGAAAATATGTCAGTAGAGTGATAACAAATGTTTTTTTTTTTATTTTCTCTTAAAACTATTGAAGTTTATTGATTCTTTGACATATGTTGGAACACTGTTTTTATACTATGTGTTTATAATACTGTTTCTACTATTTTGAGACTTTTGAACATGAGAGAATGTTGGTAAAGAGTTAAACTGTAGTGAGGAGCCTGTAGGGCATATTTGTTACGTGTGGCGTGGTGGTGAGTTTGCGTCAGAATACTGGTACCTTTGGAAACTATCTGTTTGAACATATATGATGCAATGGAGAAGTTAGATAAGTCAGAGAGTTGAAGAATATTTATAGATTTAAAGAGTGGAGGTGTGTGTTGGAGGAAGTCACTATTTGTCATGATTCTAATAATTTTTTTGTGGAGAGTGTTTAGGGTTTGTAGATGGGTAAGTAGTGGACCAGATAGGATTACAGTAAGTTAAATGTGGGAATATGTGGGCATAATACATAATTTTCATAATTTCCACTGTTAAAAGGTTTTTAATTTTCAGTAATAGAGCAACTGACCGAGATAATTTAAGGCAAAGGTTTTATATGTGGTATATAAAGGTAAGATTTTCGTCAATAGTGATTCCGAGAAATTTTGTTTTAGAAGCTTGCGTAATGTCTTTATCTAGAATGGCAAGTCTGGGTAAGGGTATTTGGTAGTGGTGTTTGTAAATCATATAAAAAGTCTTAGTGGTGTTCATTGTTAGGCGATTTGCAAGACACCATTCAGCGGAAGCAGATAATTCATGATTGGCTCTATATATTACTAAGATTGTTCATGAGAAATTTTTTTTGGTAGTGGTGTTTGTAAATCATATAAAAAGTCTTAGCGGTGTTCATTGTTAGGCGATTTGCAAGACACCATTCAGCGGAAGCAGATAATTCATGATTGGCTTTATACATTACTAAGATTGTTCATGAGAAATTTTGAGTAAGATTTGAACCATTGTTGAGCACAGCCGCGAATACCATAGCGGTGTAATTTGTCTATGAGAATGTTCGGGTATCAAAGGCTTTGCTAAAATCAATGAAAATGGATGTAATAGATTTATGGGTATTTAGAACATTATATAGGTCAAATGTAAATAAATTTATGACGTCAAAAGTATTTATTCCTCGACGAAAACCAAACTGCCTATTTTTTTTTAGATTTTATGTTTACTAAGGTTGTTCATGAAATTTTTTTTCATTATAATTTCAAATATTTTGGAGAAAACTGATAAAAATCGATATAGGTCGGTAATTTGAAATGTTTGTTGTGCTTTTGGACTTATGAATAGGGAAGATTTTTGCTAGCTTGAATCTAGAGGGAAAAACTCCATCTTTGATTAAACCATTGAACGATATTGAGAGTGGTTCTGCTAAAAGATTTTTTTTCTTTTTTCACAGATACTTCATCAACATGGCATTTTATTTATTTATTTATTTTTTATTTTATTTTTTTTTTTTTTTTTGCGGGGGGGGGGGTGGCAGAGATAGCTTTTACTGTCATTTATTGTCACAAAAGGAATATTCATAGAATTGAAAAAATTTCCTTGGATATAAGACAAGTGTGTGTTTTGAGCTCTCGGAAGTTGGGAGCTAATTTCAAGTGCAATTTGGGAAAAATGTGTTGAAGGCATTTGAAATTTCATCAGGAGTGTTTAGGACTGTGTTATTGTAATTTAGGGTGTGGGAAACTGTATTTTGATTATTTTTAGAGTTTTCTATTTCTTTAATTAGTTCCAAAACTTTTTTTAGTGTTGAGTCTAAAGTTTGAAAATTTTTGTTGGTAGTATTCAGTTTTTCTTTGTTTTATTAAGGTATTAAGATAATTTCTGTAGTGCTTGTAGTGTTCTAGTGTAACGGATCCTAGTTTATACAGTTTGTACTGCTGATACTTATGTTTTGCTGAATTTATTAGCCCTTGTGCTAACCAAGGATTATTTAGACGTTTGGATGTAATAGTTTTGGTTATTTTGGGGAAGCAGTAGTATATGCTGAATAACTTATCAAGGAATATGTCACAGTTTGTGTCTGTGTTTCTATTGGTGAGGTAGATGTTCCAATCTATATTGGAGAGAATCCGTGTAAATTGCAACCGGTTTGCTCTATTTAGTTGTCTAAAACAAAATTTATGTATTATATTGCACACTTTACTGGGGACTGGAAGGTGGCCACTGAGAGGAAAGTGAAGAATTCCAGATAAGGCTGGCTCATTGAACTTTATCCAGATGTGATCCAGTAATGACGGGTCCGCGGTTGCATTAACGTCTGGAAATCTTGTTGGACGAGATATATGTGGGAAGTAGTTCTTAGAATGCGTAGTTGTGATAAAAGAGTTAGTAGGGGGGCGGTGTGACACATGTTCAAGAAGGTTTATGTTGAAGTCACCTGTGAGTATATTCCTATTGTTTGAGAAAAAGATATTTGAAATAAGATTATCAATAAATGTATTGAATTCTCAATAAATGCATTGAATTCATTTACTTTGTCATGTTTACTATAAGGTATGTATAAACAAGTAACAGAATAATGGGTGTATGGAAGAATAATTCTCACACTACATAGTTCAGCATTCTCGTCACACATACAAAAATCACTACAAGCTTCGCTTTGCAGGACATTTTTTACGTAAATTACCACTCCTCCCACCTGAAGAGCCAATAGGTCTGTGTACATGATAGGAGATATAGCCATCAGTTTCATGAAGGTGAACATTATTTGCATTTAGCCAGGTTTCGCTAATACATAAAACATCCGGGAGTTTGGGTAAAATAGATTATTTGGTCATAATTTTTGTTCAAAGAGCGGGCATTTATTTGGAGAACATTTATATAATCAGTATTGGAATTTGTTATTGCATTCTTGTAAGAGGAAAGGTTACGATAATAACAGATATCATCTAATTCAAGGGATACGTACATAGAGTTTATAATTTCAATGCCAATGCTATCATATTCTTGATCGTTTCCTAAATCACTAAAAAGAGTATCGAGATTCTCATTAGTAGAATTCATTATAGACTAAGGAAGATGAAATGGTGAAAGATAAAAACAAAAAAAATATATAAATTATTTGAGAAGGTAGAGTTGGAAGGAAGTTAATAGGAGGAAACAAGTAGGAGTAGCAGAGTAGGGGATGGAGAGCTGTTGGATTAAAATGATTGAAAATAGAATAACAGAAGCAACTGAAAAAGAGAAAAAGAAAGTGATCTGAATGCTCACCAGGTATGTCATACTTTAGGGTGTAAAGAAATTTAAGAAAAATAAGAGATAATATTAAGTTGGAAAATATGAATGGGTCTGAGACTTAGGAAATATAATCAGAAAAAAAAATATATGTTAAAATGAAATAGTAAATCAAACAAATAGATCAGTCAAATTTAAGGTTTACCTATAGTGAATAGAGATGATATATTAAATAAAACATAATACAAATTTCTAGAAAATTTGGAGAAGTACTGTATCCTGTTTAGAGGACAATTATGAATGGGTCAGGACAGGATATTTTTCTATGAAAGCATTCAGGGATTTTTCAGTGGTTATCATGTGTTTCTGGTTAGAAGTTTTTAGTTTAACAAAGATTTTCCTATCGCGAGTGTCACATTGCTGGAAAATCTCTGTTCTTTTTCCTGATTTCCCATATTCTGTTAAAGATGATGCGGCGTTTGGAGTGAGGCTTTCATTTACATAAAGGTTAGGTTTCGCTGTTACACATGCATCCATAATTTCAGTTTTCTTTGACCTATTTAACAATTTTACAATTACTAGTCTATCTTTGTTTTGTCTTTTCGGTTCTAGCCTGTGTGCAATATTAATGTCAGCAGGGTTAAGATTGATTGTGTAGATTTTCTGTAATGGCATTCACAATACGGCTGGTTGTGTTTTCATGGTTGTGTTCACTAGGCAATGCAGGACCATTAATGATTATGGTATTTCGTCTCTCATATTGATCCACATCATCTAGCTGTTCTTCAAGTTTGCTAACTGATTTTTCAAGTGAGCTAACTTTATCCTGCAGTTTTGCTATTTCATCATCTTTTTCCTGTAAGAGAATAGACAGAGCCTTGACTATTGTGCTCACTATCACTTTACCTTCTTGGGACAGGAGAGCAATGTCACTGGAAATGAGGTCCATGATATTTGTGGTTGCTTGCTCGTGATCCTTGGCTTGTCCTTGTGCCTGGTTCATCTCGGTCCCGGTTGTCCCCTGCATCCGCCCGGCTGGAGTTGATTGTTCTTCTCCCACTTCCGGCTGCCCTTTCTGTATGTATCTGTATGTGCTGATATTTTGGAGCAAACAGGTACAAGAGCGAGATCAGCGAGGAGCTCCGGTTTGTTTACGTTTGGCAAAATATTGTTGGCACAGTCCAGGAACGGGGGCAGGGGGTTTGTTTTTACTGATGAAATCTTCTTTTACAAACTTTAAGTACAACTTTTTGTGTTTTTCTTATGGGGAAGACATACCCAGAGCAGTCCGTGATAGTTTCTGGGTATTTAGTCGGTGTGGCAAGTGGTAAATTGTGTGCACGGGGAGGAGCAGCCGGCGGCTTCCGCGTGGTGCTCTCTCTCTCTCTCTCTCTCTCTCTCTCTCTCTCTCTCTCTCTCTCTCTCTCTCTCTCTCTCTCTCTCTCGGTTAACCCAATATACACCTTCAATTTAATGGATCGTCATTGTGCTAGTCCCGCTCCTCCTACTCTGATCCTCCTACTCCTCCTCCTCCTCCTCCTCCCCGTCCTCCTGCTGCTGCTTTTGCTTTTCACCCTCCACCTCCTCCTCTTCCTCCTCCTGCAGGAAACACTACACCTCTCATCTTGACGTTACAAGCTCCTTTTATTATTATATTTCCGCTCTATTTTGCAAGTTGTTCTCTCTCTCTCTCTCTCTCTCTCTCTCTCTCTCTCTCTCTCTCTCTCTCTCTCTCTCTCTCTCTCTCTCTCTCTCTCTCTCATACACCATTGTACATTTGTTTTTCATTGGTGTCAAAACGGATGTTATTATTATTTTTTCGTGTGTATTATTTTTTTTTACTTATTCCTTTTTTTCGTATTTCATTATTTGTTTTTTTTTGTATGTTAATCTAATAACACTTGGGGATTTTTTTTTCAGTACGTTGTTTTTGTTGTTGTTGTTGTTGTTGTTGTTGCTGCTGTTGTTGTTGTTCATGCTTTTTTTGCTCTTTTCGCGTTGTCTCTTGTTTTTTGCTTTGTCTTTATTGTATTAGTTTTGTTTCCTTACAGATTTCTTGTTTTCACCATTTTTCGAGTTTTGTAAACTGCTTTCTATTTTTTTTTTTTCCATTTTTTTTTTTCATGGCCGTTTCTTGATTTCTCCTCATGTTTTACTCTTGCGTATCATTTAATTTTGAGTTATCCATATTTTCATGCTGTTATGTGTAAGTAATATCGAGATTTTTTCCGCTTTCTTCCCTCAGATTCTTACTTTTCCCTAACCCTCCTGTTCCTTCACCTCCCTATCCCACCCCCAAACTGCAGCTCCTCACCCTCTCCTTTCTTCTTCTCTTTCATTTTTCTACATACCTTAAAAGTAATATTGCGGGACAGGAGAGGGCAGAAAATGGAAGGAATGAGGACAGGTAAAGGCAAGGGGTGGACACAAAGGAAGGGAAAGGAAAGGATATAGAAGAAGCACTGAGGAAGAAAGGAGCAAGGGAAGGAAGGAGAAATGTAAGGGACAGATAAGGAAGGAAGAGAACATGTAAGAATCTGAACGTGTTGCAATGGAGACAAAAATGAGGAGGAAAGGAAGGCGACAGGGATAAAGATTCGGCCTTCTATCTTCGATTTCATATTTTGAAGCTTGAGTGTGTGTGTGTGTGTGTGTGTGTGTGTGTGTGTGTGTGTGTGTGTGTGTGTGTGTGTGTGTGTGTGTGTGTGTGTGTGTGTGTGTGTGTGTGTATGTGTGTGTGTGTGTGTGTGTGTAAACGTTCATCATGGTAAGATGGAAAAAGTATCATTTAGTCATCAGTTTCATAATACATACAACATTATTAATGTTGATGTTGTTGTTCCTGCTGCTTCTATTGTTGTGCCTATTGTTGTTGTTCCTGAGATTGTAATCATTATTATTATTATCATTATTATTATTATTAATATTACCATAAGTCTATTCATTTACTTATTCATTTATTTATTTATATGAAGATGTTAGCTGCTAACTCTGGACACACACACACACACACACACACACACACACACACACACACACACACACACACACACACTCACACACACACACACAGAGAGAGAGAGAGAGAGAGAGAGAGAGAGAGAGAGAGAGAGAGAGAGAGAGAGAGAGATGTGGAATGGAACTGCAGGAGGTAAATGGTAAATATTAGTTGAAAGGAGAGATGAAGAGGGAAGGTACACACACACACACACACACACACACACACAGAAAGAGAGATACACACTATGAATTTCTTCGAATCTTGAGAGAAAGAGAGAGAGAGAGAGAGAGAGAGGTGATGCATTTTAATTAGAAAGTGTTGCTATACTTTCAATCATGTGTAATTTATGAAGCATTACATATGCACATACTTATGTCTGTGTGTGTGTGTGTGTATGTGTGTGTGTGTGTGTGTGTGTGTGTGTGTGTGTGTGTGTGTGTGTGTGTGTGTGTGTGTGTGTGTGTGTGTGTGTGTGTGTGTGTGTGTGTGTGTGTGTGTGTGTGTGTGTGTGTGTCTCCGCGCGGGAGCGCGCGCCAGCTATGATAGCATGTCCACGTATATATTATGAGTTCATTTTCTTTATGCCATTATTATCACTATTTCTACTATATATATATATATATATATATATATATATATATATATATATATATATATATATATATATATATATATATATATATATATATATATATTCAATTTGTATGTACCCTACCATTAAAAAATTTGGTGGTGAGGATCCCAACCATAAAAAAAAATAAAAAAATAGCACTGTGGTTGAGCCCACAGCTTATCCTTTCTCTAACTTTCTTTAACCCCTTCTCTTCCCATCCACTTTGTCTTTAGCTAGCTAACTATCTTCCCCACTTTAAGAAAAAAAAGAAATCTGCATTGTCGTTTTTACAGCAATGTGAGGACTTGATGACAAACAGTAACATCACCTCGGGGGCAGACAAGATGTCGTTCGTCAGGTCGCAGTTGATTCCAGGATCACTTGCCTTTACCAAGATGTCCGCTGACTGCTTTAAGCCTTGTATGCTTCAAGATGACTATACTGACTTTCGTAGTAATTTCTTGTGTGCCTTTGAACCTTCACGGATTCACGATTCCTTTCTTTGGGCTTTTCGTTATGCTGGGTCACTACGCTGCTCGGAAATGTAGGTCACATGTTCGGTTCATGCTACCGAGTACGCACATGATGCTATTGCATTTTTCAAGTATGACAACTGGATACAAAATGGTTAGATGAATCTAGACAAACTACAAGTCTTCTTAGAGCTAACAAGTTATGTTAATTATCTTACTTCTTTGGAAAGAAGTGTTGCTTCCACCATTGAGATTAAACCCACTGACTCTCGTTTTGATTTTGCCATGAAAATCAGTAATAAACTGCAGGAACTGTCTAATGCTCATAGCCTGTCACCTGTTGTAAGTGACCCGTCTCCTGTACCTTCACCACCTCAGACGTTTACCGTTGATCGTATTTCCTCTCAAATGTTGCCTTCGTCCCGGCGTTCAGCTTTTTCATGCACCTATTGTCGCAAAGATGGTCGCAACAACTCACATTGCTTCCTTCTTAAGAAAAAACTCAAGTCTGCTCGCTCATCGCCTCCAACCGAGCATGACACAACTTCTAGGAATGTGCCTTCAAATCAGTTTTCCGGCCACTCTCGTCCTAAATCTTCCTCACCTGGTCGTCATATCCATTTTCATTCCTCTGCTTCTACACGATATACGCGCTCACCGTCTCCGGCCCCGAGACCTCGTATGCCTCTTGAGCGTCATGTCTGGTGTCACTCCTCTGCTTTGATACGGTATACTCGCTCACCATCTCCGGCCCCGAGACCTCGAATGTCTCCTGAGCGTCTACCTAAATTTTGTCTCGTTCATGGTCCAAGTAACCACATGACAGAGGAATGTTTCAAAATTTGGAATGGCAGCAAGAGCAAGTTGTAACAGCCTCTCCGTCAAATTTTCAGAGCCGTCAAACTTAACGCGGGAAAAATTAGTGCCGTCTTGTCTGGAGCACTCTCTCACTCTTCCCAATATCATTGCTGCCTTTCAAGGTATGCAAGTGCTTTTTTTTATGACACTCCTCTTTCCTTGGGAGTTGACACTGGTGCTTCTTGTAGTCTCTTGAGTGTCCAGGCTTATTCCAAATTCAAAGTCTTATTTATTTAACCTTCCCTTACAGCCTGGTAAAAATAATCTTCTCAGTGTACATGGTTCTTCCTTACATGTCCTTCGTTCAGTTGCTCTTCCCTTGTCTCTAACCAAAAATTCACCTCCATTTAAAGCAATTTTTTTTTTGTAACTTCTAATTTTGTTCTCAACAGCGATGGTTTATTAGGACTTGACTCGCTTGTAACTCATGGTATTGATATTTTTCATCAACATCATGCTATTTCCTACCAGGATATTGTTATCTCTGCAATGGACATTCCGGCACCACTCTTAGCCTCTAAACCTCCTGTTCACACTTTAAAGCATTTACAGACCACAGATCACGGTTTGTCATTGCCTGATTTCACAGAGTCGAAACGTTCAGTCTCTGCTGTGGATGTCTGTTCTGCTGTTGTGATTGGAAATCAGCGAGTGGGCCCCATGAGTGCTGATTTCACCTTCCCATTCGCGTGATAAATGTACCTGTTGACTCCTGCGTTTTATCTTTGCCAGAGTCTGTCCGCGTTCATAGGTTGGCACTTAAAAGTACTCTTTCCTGTGTCCGAGAAGATCATGTAACTGATGCCTTGGTGACAAACCTAACTGGTGCCCCGATTTCTCTCAAGAACGTCGTACTTCTTGATTCTTTTGAAGTCTGTGACAGTAGGTCCATTGATGACTCTCCACACCTTATTGCTTCTGTTACTCCTAATACAGATATTTCTCATGATACTGCTGATCTTATTTCTCAGCTTTGAGCTCATGTTAAGGTGTTGGATTTCCCAACAGCAAAGTCTCGTCTCCTCGACGTGCTAGTCAAACGTAAACCGGCTGTTCCTTTGCCTAACGAACCTCTTCGTGTCACAGACCGTATTGCGCATCACACTCGTTTAAAACCTAATACATGTCCTTTTGTGCCTTCCTATCGTTTGCCTCACAGTCAGCGTGCTGTTGTTCAGAATTTAGTAGATGGAATGCTGAAAGACGGTATCATCCAAGAATCACACTCTCCATGGAACTCACCATTGTTTTTGTTTCCAAAGAAAGAGTTCTTTTCGTGCTGTAGTTGATTTTTGGAAAGTTAACCTTGTCACCGTCCCTGATCATTATCCTCTTCTTGTTTTAAATGACCTTTTGCAGTCCATTAGGAAAGATAACACTGTATTCACTACTCTTGACCTCAAGTCAGGTTTTTGGGAAATTTCTTTGGATTCTAGTAGCTAGTAAATTCTAGTAGCTGTGAAATTACTGCATCATTAGATCATTATGAGTAGCTCCGTGCCCCAATGGGTTTACGTAACTCGCCCCTAACTTGCCAGCGACTTGTTAATAGTCTTTTTCAAGGTCTTACTGGCGATGGTTTGTTTGTATACCTTGATGATTTGATCTTGATGTCTCGTGATCTTTAGTCTCACTTTGACAAATTCGAACTTGTTTTGCAAAAATTTCAAGAAGTAGGTCTTAAACTTAACCTTAGTAAATCAAGTGCGTTCTTTCCTCAGTCTTGCAGGTTAGTACCGTGCATTCATGAGAGACTTTGCTTCCATTGCGTCGCCTCTCACGCGCCTTCTCAAAAAGGATGTCTCTTTTATATGGCACGATGCCCAGCAAACTATTTTTGACCGACTCAAACATGTACTTACTTATGCTCCAGTCCTTGCCTTTCCATATTACAGTCTGCTTTTTACATTCTTCACCGATGGAAGTGCTTTAGTAGTAGGCGCTGTTCTAATGCAGCAGACTGAGAGTTCTTGTCCTCAGATCATTGCGTATGCCAGCCGTACCTGAATGGTGCTGAGTCTCGCTATTCAGTTACTCATCTAGAGGCTCTGGCATTGGTATGGGCTTTACTTCATTTTCGTGACATCATCTGTGGCTACTAGTTGACTGTTTATACTGATCATACTTCCTTGCTTCACTTTTCAAGGATAAAAATTTATCAGGTCGTCTCGCCAGATTGCTTTTCATAGTCGATCAATTTAAACCGACGATCAAGTATTTGCCTGTCAAAGCATATGTAACTGCAGATGCTCTCTCTCGAAATGTTGCTGTTGCTTCTGTGTCAGAAATTGCTAATTTCTCACAAGAGGAACTTTCCTGCCCAGCGTTAAGACCCTTTACGCTGTATTATTTGCCTTAGAATCGGGTGATGAGTCTGTTTTACTCAAGTTGCATGTACCTTTATTTCAGTTTTCACTTGATGATGGTATATTATGCCGTACTCTGTCAGTTTATGAGCAAACAGTGACGCAACTTGTCATCCCCAAGGAGGAGGCAGTAGACTACAAGGAGGAGGCAGTAGACACCTGCCGAAACGATAATTACTCTCAGTGAGGTCTAAAGCACTGTTCAGGGGGTGCTGTGAGCTTATCATTAAATCCAGCTATGACCTCACTGAACGTTTCCCTTTGCGTCTAACAACACAAGGGGGCAGTCACAGCCTGCCCTCTAAAGACAACTCTCTTCCTCCACACAAAACTACAAGCACCTAATAACACACACACCCTTCACTCAAAAATTTTAAAATTATCATGGCGACTCCTACACCAGCCTCGGAGTCCCCATCTGGGGAGGCGACCATAAATGTCCCAAGGTCGGAGTGCCTTTCTGTCGACGACCCTAAGTGTCTTGACACCCCCCTCAACTTTTTCTTCATTAACTTCTGCAACATTCGTGGTCTAAGATCTAATTTTCAATCTGTAGAACACCACCTCTCCTCTTCTAAACCTCATCTTCTTTTCCTCACTGAAACTCAAATGTCTGAGGCAACTGACAGTAGCCCCTTTTCTGTTCCCTCCTACTTTCTCTATCCCCATTTTCGATCCAAAGCTGGATGCTGCGTTTATGTGCGCAATGACTTAACCTGCTCTCATGCCCACGCTCTTGAATCTTCCGAGTTTTCCACCATCTGGCTACGACTACAGAGTCACTCTCATACTAAATTTATCTGTGCTGTATACCTCTCTCCTAACTCCTCTGGCTATAAGAAATTCTTTAACTACTTAACTTCCAAAGTGGAGCACATTCTGACCCTCTTCCCTTTTGCAGAGATCTCCATTCTTGGAGACTTCAATGTTCACCACCAGCTTTGGCTTTCCTCTCCCTTCACTGACCATCCTGGTGAACTAGCCTACAACTTTGCTATCCTCCATGACCTAGAGCAATTGGTGCAACACCCTACTCGTATTCCTGACCGTCTTGGAGATACGCCCAACATTCTTGACCTTTTCCTGACCTCTAATCATTCTGCTTATGGTGTCACCCTTTCTTCTCCGTTGGGCTCCTCCGATCACAATCTCATATCTTTATCTTGTCCTATCACTCCAATCCCTCCTCAGGATCCCCCTAAGCGAAGGTGCCTCTGGCGTTTTGCCTCTGCTAGTTGGGGGGACCTGAGGAGATATTTTGCTGATTTTCCTTGGAATGACCACTGCTTCCGTGTCAGAGACTCATCTTTGTGTGCTGAGCGCATAACAGAGGTGATAGTGTCTGGCATGGAGGCGTACATTCCTCACTCTTTTTCTCGTCCTAAACCTTCTAAACCTTGGTTTAACACAGCTTGTTCTCGTACTATACATGATAGAGAGGTGGCCCACAAAAGGTACTTAAGCCTTCCATCACCAAAATCTCATGCACTTTATATTTCTGCCCGGAACCATGCCAAGTCTGTTCTCCAACTAGCCAAAAACTCCTTCATTAACAGAAAATGTCAAAACCTTTCAAGATCTAACTCCCCTCGTGATTTCTGGCATCTAGCCAAAAATATCTCCAATAACTTTGCTTCTTCTTCTTTCCCTCCTCTACTTCAACCAGATGGCACCACTGCTATCACATTTATTTCTAAAGCTGAACTCTTTGCTCAAACCTTTGCTAAAAACTCTACCTTGGACGATTCTCGGCTTGTTCCTCCCTCTCCTCCACCCTCTGACTACTTCATGCCACGTATTAAAATTCTTCACAATGATGTTTTCCATGCCCTCGCTGGCTTAAACCCTCGGAAGGCTTATGGACCTGATGGGGTCCCTCCTGTTGTTCTCCAAAACTGTGCCTCCGTGCTTGCACCTTGCCTAGTCAAACTCTTTCAGCTCTGTCTGTCAACATCTACCTTTCCTTCTTGCTGGAAGTTTGTCTACATTCAACCTGTTCCTAAAAAGGGTGACCGTTCTAATCCCTCAAACTACCGTCTTATTGCTTTAATTTCCTGCCTATCTAAAGTTTTTGAATCTATCCTCAACAGGAAGATTCTTAAACATCTATCACTTCACAACCTTCTATCTGATCGCCAGTATGGGTTCCGTCAAGGCCGCTCTACTGGTGATCTTCTGGCTTTCCTTACTGAGTCTTGGTCATCCTCTTTTAGAGATTTTAGTGAAACTTTTGCTGTTGCCTTGGACATATCAAAGGCTTTTGATAGAGTCTGGCACAAAGCTTTGATTTCCAAACTACCTTCCTATGGTTTCTATCCTTCTCTCTGTAACTTCATCTCAAGTTTCCTTTCTGACCGTTTCGTTTTCTGACCGCTGTGGTAGACGGTCACAGTTCTTCTCCTAAATCTATTAACAGTGGTGTTCCTCAGGGTTCTGTCCTGTCACCCACTCTCTTCTTATTATTCATTAATGATCTTCTAAACCAAACTTCTTGTCCTATCCACTCCTACGCTGATGATATCACCCTGCACTTTTCCACGTCTTTTCATAGACGTCCAACCCTTCAGGAGGTAAACATATCACGCAGGGAAGCCACAGAACGCCTGACTTCTGATCTTTCTAAAATTTCTGATTGGGGCAGAGCAAACTTGGTATTGTTCAATGCCTCAAAAACTCAATTCCTCCATCTATCAACTCGACACAACCTTCCAGACAACTATCCCCTCTTCTTCAATGACACTGAATTGTCCCCCTCTTCTACACTGAACATCCTCGGTCTGTCCTTTACTTATAATATGAACTGGAAACTCCACATCTCATCTCTAGCTAAAACAGTTTCTATGAAGTTAGGTGTTCTGAGACGTCTCCGCCAGTTTTTCTCACCCCCACCAGCTGCTAACTCTGTACAAGGGCCTTATCCGTCCATGTATGGAGTATGCTTCACATGTCTGGGGGGGTTCCGCTCATACTGCTCTTCTAGACAGGGTGGAATCAAAAGCTTTTCGTCTCATCAACTCCTCTCCTCTAACTGACTGTCTTCAGCCTCTCTCTCACCGCCGCAATGTTGTATATCTAGCTGTCTTCTATCGCTATTTTCATGCTAAGTGCTCTTCTGATCTTGCTAACTGCATGCCTCCCCTCCTTCCGCGGCCTCGCTGCACAAAACTTTCTTCTCTCTCTCACCCCTATTCTGTCCACCTCTCTAACGCAAGAGTTAACCAGTATTCTCAATCATTCATCCCTTTCTCTGGTAAACTCTGGAACTCACTGCCTGCTTCTGTATTTCCACCTTCCTATGACTTGAATTCCTTCAAGAGGGAGGTTTCAAGACACTTATCCATCAATTTTTTTACCACTGCTTTGACCCTTTTATGGGACTAGCATTTCAGTGGGCATTTTTTTTATTAGATATTTGTTGCCCTTGGCCAGTGTCCTTCCTACATAAAAAAAAAAAATCCCTACTTCTTTAGCTTCATCTGTGATTCAGCTCATTTATGACGCTCCCCAGTCTGGTCATCCAGGTCGTGACAAATCTTTAACACTGGCTCATAAGCGTTATTTTTATTTTTATTATTTTTTTTTTTCGTCTAGTTTTCCCTATTCTGTCAGGGCTGAGACGGTGCCTCCTGATGAAGGACTTTTGGATTTGGCATTTGGGAACCGTTGCCCCGAGTGGATGCCCTTCCTACCCTCGGACCGCAGCCAGGTCTCGAACCCGTGCGCCTGATGACCACTTGGCCCCTAAAGCGCGCGCGGTACCACTGTACCACTGTACCATGGCGGCTCCTGCTCATAAGTGTTATTACTGACCTACACTGAGCCTTGACATCACATATCATGTTGCTCAATGTCTTTCTTATGCACAAACTAAAGTTATATCACTCACACAGCTCCTATGCTTGAATTTCCGACTCCTGCTGGTCCTTTTGATACTGTTGCTATGGTCCTTCTGCAATTACCTCGCAGTCACCAAGGATCTTATGTTTTAGTTTGCGTTGATCATTTCAGTTGCTTTGTTATTCTTGCATCTTTGCCCAACAAATCTGCTTCAGTTGTGGCCCATGCTTTAGTGTCCCACCTCCTTTGTCCATTCACTACACCTTCAGTTTTGCTTTTTGATAATGGGTCGGGGTTTAAGAATGAGGAACTTAATACCATATGCCAGCAGTACAGAATTTCTCAATGTTTTATTACTGCTCACCACCCAGCTTCTAATGAACTTGTGGAACGGACTGGAGATCCTTCGGCATGTTGCAGGTAAACTCCATGAGTCATGGGAAGATTGGCTTCCGCATGTAGCTGCTTCCATTAATGGATCGGGAAAGACTCCTCACTATATTGTGTGTGGCGAAGAGAAACGTCTCCCTTATAACATACTAGTAGCCCCACGTGTGCCACTATATTCCGCTGATGACTATGCTCAGTATCATAGCGGCACGTTTCAGACTATCCATGCGTCTGTGCGAGAAAGACTACAGGCTTCACGCGCGGAGATGATTAGTCGGCAGCATAGTACAACCACGCCTGTGTCCCTTGGTATTGGTGACACTGTTTTTAAGGCACCACCTCTGCGTCAGTCTAAATCAGAACCTAAATTTTTCAGACCCTTTTCTCATTACAGAAAGCCTTTCTGGTAATAAATTTAAATTTTTTGATCCAAATCTTAATATTTCAGAAGTTGTCCATGTTGACAGGTTGAAGAATGCTCGGGTCCCCACCTCCTCTTCTGCTTCTCCAATGCCTCAATCTCCACCTGTTTCTCATACTTCTGTTCATCCTGTCCCTACACATCTCTATCATCTCCGTAGTGGGGCTAGGTAATATTTTTTTTTTTTTTTTTTTTGGGGGGGGAAGAACCCCGTTTTACATTTATAATGCACTTTTTTGTATTTCTCTTTTTTTGCTGTCCCATGGGTTTGTCTGTTTTGTTGTACCCCTGGGAGGGATTATTATTTTTATGACTTATGTTAGGATTACATTGATTCCTGTGCTGTCCGGCAGTGATATTTCTTTTTATCCTGCAGGAGGGATATTTTCATAACATTTTTGTTTGTTTATACCATTATTATGTCCTTTTGTATCATCTCGTGTGTCTTACAAAGATAAGTCCACTATACATCCATATCCTTGTATTTTTCATTGTTATTATTATACCATATTGTGTTATTTTCTGAAATTTTGTTTGTTCCACTTCCTATTATGTCATTGTCTTTGCTTTCGTGTGCCTTCCTCCATTACGCACAATTACACATTTATCCCTAAATATGTACACATAATTCATATTCTCTTTATCATTCTTGTGCCTTATGGTATTTTCTATGCGATTTTTATTTATTTATTTTTTTATTTTATTTTTTTTGTGCATTTCCATATTTGTCTTGCCTTCATTTATTACTTTGTGTGCCTTACACAGATAAGTACATTCCATGTTCATATATCCATATTTTTTTCTGTTTGATATGCTTGTGCCACTCGTATTTTTTTTTTTTTTCACTGCGGGGTCGCAGCATAGGTGTGGCCGAGCTATATGATAGGAACTCCATGTATTTATTATAAGTTTATTTAATTTATGCCGTTATTATCATTATTACTACTATTTATCATATATATATATTTAATTTGTATGTACAACGCTCCCCTTTTGTTTTTTTATCACTCCATAGGTGGCTTCACGCGCACCCCTTGTCAGCGGCTGGCCTCTGGGCCGTTTAGGTTTGCTCTGTACTTGGTAGTTTGTTATTATACTGGGAGATATTTTACGCAGTTTTTGCTGTTATTCCTGGATTACCACATGTGCTAGCTCAACCCCTTAGCAGACAGTGTGTGCGCGTGTGCGTGTCTAGTAGCATTAGTAGTAGCAGTAGTAGCAGCACTAGCAGTAGGAGTAGTAGCAGTAGTAGTAGTAGGAGTAGTAGTAGTAGTAGTAGTAGTAGTAGTAGTAGTAGTAGTAGTAGTAGTAGTAGTAGTAGTAGTAGAAACAGTAGTAGTAGCAGTAGGACTACCAGTAACAACAACAATAATAATAAAAACAATAGTAATAGTAGTAGTAGTAGTATGAGGACTAGTAGAAGAACTGGTAGTAGTAGGAGTAGTAGCAGAAGTAGTGGTAATAGTAGTAGTAGTAGTACTAGCAGCAGCAGCGGTAAGGGTAGCAGTAACAGCAACAATTATTATTACTATTATTATTATTATTATTATTATTATTATTATTATTATTATTATTATTATTATTATTATTGTTATTATTAAGATTATTATTATTATTATTATTATTATTATTATTATAATTATCATCATCATCATCATTATTATTTTATGTACTCATCTACTGGATTATTTATTAATACATTTACTTATTCATTTATATATTGTGGTGGTGTTGGGGTGCTGGTGGTGGTAGTAGTAGTAGTAGTACTAGTAGTAGTAGTAGTAGTAGTAGTAGCAGCAGTGGTAGTAACATTAGTACTACTACTACTACTACTACAACTAATAATAATAATAATAATAATGATAATAATAATAATAATAACAATAATAATAATAATAATAATAATAATAATAATAATAATAATAATGACGATTCTATAAAAATAATAATTTTTTTTTCTCTTTTTTTATGTAGGAAGGATACTGGCCAAGGGCAACAAAAATCTAATAAAAAAAAATGCCCACTGAAATGCCAGTCCCATAAAAGGGTCAAAAGCAGTGGTCAAAAATTGGTGGATAAGTGTCTTGAAACCTCCCTCTTGAAGGAATTCAAGTCATAGGAAGGTGGAAATACAGAAGAAGGCAGAGAGTTCCAGAGTTTACCAGAGAAAGGGATGAATGATTGAGAATACTGGTTAACTCTTGCGTTAGAGAGGTGGACAGAATAGGGGTGAGAGAAAGAAGAAAGTCTTGTGCAGCGAGGCTGCGGAAGGAGGGGAGGCATGCAGTTAGCAAGATCAGAAGAGCACTTGGCATGAAAATAGCGGTAGAAGACAGCTAGATATGCAACATTGCGGCAGTGAGAGAGGGGTTGAAGACAGTCAGTTAGAGGAGAGGAGTTGATGAGACGAAAAGCTTTTGATTCCACCCTGTCTAGAAGAGCAGTATGAGTGGAACAAGTGGATAGGACAAGAAGTTTGGTTTAGAAGATCATTAATGAATAATAAGAAGAGAGTGGGTGACAGGACAGAACCCTGAGGAACACCACTGTTAATAGATTTAGGAGAAGAACTGTGACCGTCTACCACAGCAGCAATAGAACGGTCAGAAAGGAAACTTGAGATGAAGTTACAGAGAGAAGCATAGAAACCGTAGGAGGGTAGTTTTGAAATCAAAGCTTTGTGCCAGACTCTATCAAAGGCTTTTGATATGTCCAAGGCAACAGCAAAAGTTTCACCAAAGTCTCTAAAAGAGGATGACCAAGACTCAGTAAGGAAAGCCAGAAGATCACCAGTAGAGCGGCCTTGACGGAACCCATACTGGCGATCAGATAGAAGGTTGTGAAGTGATAGATGTTTAAGAATCTTCCTGTTGTGGATAGATTCAAAAACTTTAAATAAGCAGGAAATTAAAGCAATAGGACGGTAGTTTGAGGGATTAGAGCGGTCACCCTTTTTAGGAACAGGTTGAATGTAGGCAAACTTCCAGCAAGAAGGAAAGGTAGATGTTGACAGACAGAGCTGAAAGAGTTTGACTAGGCAAGGTGCAAGCACGGAAGCACAGTTTCGGAGAACAATAGGAGGGACCCCATCAGGTCTATAAGCCTTCCGAGGGTTTAGACTAGCGAGGGCATGGAAAACATCATTATGAAGAATTTTAATACGTGGCATGAAGTAGTCAGAGGGTGGAGGAGAGGAAGGAACAAGCCCAGAATCGTCCAAGGTAGAGTTTTTAGCAAAGGTTTGAGCAAAGAGTTCAGCTTTAGAAATAAATGTGATAGCAGTGGTGCCATCTGGTTGAAGTAGAGGAGGGAAAGAAGAAGAAGCAAAGTTATTGGAGATATTTTTGGCTAGATGCCAGAAATCACGAGGGGAGTTAGATCTTGAAAGGTTTTGACATTTTCTGTTAATGAAGGAGTTTTTGGCTAGTTGGAGAACAGACTTGGCATGGTTCCGGGCAGAAATATAAAGTGCATGAGATTCTGGTGATGGAAGGCTTAAGTACCTTTTGTGGGCCACCTCTCTATCATGTATAGCACGAGAACAAGCTGTGTTAAACCAAGGTTTACAAGGTTTAGGACGAGAAAAAGAGTGAGGAATGTACGCCTCCATGCCAGACACTATCACCTCTGTTATGCGCTCAGCACACAAAGACGGGTCTCTGACACGGAAGCAGTAGTCATTCCAAGGAAAATCAGCAAAATAACTCCTCATTTCCCCCCAACTAGCAGAGGCAAAACGCCAGAGGCACCTTCGCTTAGGGGGATCCTGAGGAGGGATTGGAGTGATAGGACAAGATAAAGATATGAGATTGTGATCGGAGGAGCCCAACGGAGAAGAAAGGGTGACAGCATAAGCAGAAGGATTAGAGGTCAGGAAAAGGTCAAGAATGTTGGGCGTATCTCCAAGACGGTCAGAAATACGAGTAGGGTGTTGCACCAATTGCTCTAGGTCATGGAGGATAGCAAAGTTGTAGGCTAGTTCACCAGGATGGTCAGTGAAGGGAGAGGAAAGCCAAAGCTGGTGGTGAACATTGAAGTCTCCAAGAATGGAGATCTCTGCAAAAGGGAAGAGGGTCAGAATGTGCTCCACTTTGGAAGTTAAGTAGTCAAAGAATTTCTTATAGTCAGAGGAGTTAGGAGAGAGGTATACAGCACAGATAAATTTAGTATGAGAATGACTCTGTAGTCGTAGCCAGATGGTAGAAAACTCGGAAGATTCAAGAGCGTGGGCACGACATAAACATAACATAAACGCAGCATCCAGCTTTGGATCGAAAATGAGGATAGAGAAAGTAGGAGGGAACAGAAAAGGGGCTACTGTCAGTTGCTTCAGACACCAAGTTCCTCATCTGATCCAGCAGCGGCAAGCATCATCAACTGTGGCAAGCATCACCAACTGGGCAAGTATCTTATCTAAACTAAAGCAGTGGCGATAACGGATGGCCAAGATATTGTCACTTTCATTTTATCAAAACAAGCGGTAGCAGAAAGAAAATATCCGATACATTATTGTTATTATTATCATTATTATTATTGTTGTTATTGTTGTTGTTGTTGTTGTTGTTGTTGTTGTTGTTGTTGTTGTTGTTGTTGTTGTTGTTGTCACTATTTTATGTATTTATCTATTCAACTACACACACACACACACACACACACACACACACACACACACACACACACACACACACACACACATATATATATATATATATATATATATATATATATATATATATATATATATATATATATATATATATATATATATATATATATATATATATATATATATATATATATATATATATATATATATATATATATATATATATATATATATATATATATATATATATATATATATATATATATATATATATATATATATATATATATATATATATATATATATATATATATATATATATATATATATATATATATATATATATATATATATATATATATATATATATATATATATATATATATATATATATATATATATATATTGTAGCTGCCTGAAGGCAGCTAAAGGATTTTAGACCCACACGGTGACGCGAATCGTTCAAACCTGAAGACATACATAATGAACATAAGACATGCGTAGCACTACTAACCATTACATACTGTATCAACATAATGCATCACTAATCATGGATTATGCTAATTAGGACAATCAACCCCTCGTAATACAGATGTGGAACTCACGTGTTTGGGGTCTTAAGGAGACCTGTCACCAAGCAACACCTGCGTCTGTATTGTAGTAGTCCGATCTTTCCTGGAGTAGTCACACCCTAACTCGGTGGCGCTACAAAGGAATCTGTCCCTCCGGGCTTCGTTCTTGCTAGCCATCGGCGCCTCACGCCTGTCCATCTTACCCTTAGGTCAGCAATAGTTCCTGGGTGACTTATTCCTCTTCTTATCTACCCTACGCGCCATGTCATCAACTTTACCACGTAAACACGACCCTCACTACGTCTCTGCAGCTAAGCTCTCCACAGCTAGTTACTCTCACACATCTTCACTACTGCAATTAACTACTATAATGAATTCAGTTTCCTTAATCTCTACTCTAATTAACTTAGTTTCCTTAGCGTTACCCATGTTTCATATACTTTAACTCACTTTAACTCTTACTTTAAATCTCATAATACAAAACATATTGTTTAGCATACGTTTGATCAACAACAACTTCTTTCACCCGCTCGGCGGTCTTTCACCAGCTCGGCGGTCTTTTACCCTCTCGGCGGTAACACTCCCACTGTCGGGCTTCCCACGAAATTCACATAATACAGAAACTCACGTAGTCCCAGCGTCATCCTACAGAGTTCGTAGCTGATTGCTCCTTTCTCAGCAGTGAAGGGGTTAAAGTTGTGCACGCGATCTTTCTCCACAGGAGAGAACAAACAAGTCTCTTCATCTGATCGGATGACTGACAATTCAATGTGGCCATTACCTGAACTAGACAACGTCACATGGTGGGAGAGCAATTACGTTAATGAGTGTAAAAAATCCAGACATTTACGTTATGGTGCAAGCTACGGGGAAAAACTCCGTAACGTAGTCACTCACACCACTGCCGAGGCGCCATTATGTGCAGAACTGACTGGTGATATCTTCAACTACATGGCAGTCATTGGGAATTGGTCAGTAAAGCCTTAACATGTTTCCAGCCCCGCCTATATGTTTCATTCACGACAGGTTTCATTCTGGTCTACTACGTTCGGTTCAGCTCCGAGAGTTAACAGTCCTTCCGAAGTGGCCTTGCTTCCTCTCGTGTTCATGCAAGTTATCTGAGTCCAAGACGTTCGCTTCTCTCGCTTGAGCGCCGTTGCAGGCAGCCAATGATAGTGTCTCGCCTCTGTAAATACACAACCATAAGCACACAAATCACTCCCTGGTAGTATCCCGCCTCTGCAAGCACACAATTTTCCTTCAGTTTTTCACTAACGCATTGGACCCTTTTCTGGGACTGGCATCTCAGTGGGCTGTTTATTTTATTTTTTTTTATTGAATTTTTGTTGTTCTTGGCCAGTATCCCTCCTACATACATAAAAAAAAAAAATGTCATCCTCTGGTGGTGTTTAGCCTATGCTAGCCTATGCCACCATACAAATGCACTTCCTGGTGATGTGTGATCCCTGCAAGCACACAAGCTCACTTTCGGATGGAGTTTGGTCTCTGCAAGCACATAAACTCCCTGCACCCTGCCGGTGTTTAGTCTCTGCAAGCACATAAAACTTCCTGCACCCTGCCGGTGTCTAGTCTCTGCAAGCACATAAACTCCCTGCACCCTGCCGGTGTCTAGTCTCTGCAAGCACATAAACTCCCTGCACTCTGCTGGTGTCTCGTCTCTGCAAGCACATAAACTCCCTGCACCTTGCTGGTGTCTAGTCTCTGCAAGCATCAAGCACATAAATTCATTCCCTGATGGTGTCCAGTCTCTGCAAGCACCAAGTACATAAACTCATTCTCTCACCAAACTGACCGAAGGACTGGAGTCTCTTAAGGACTGATACAAACTCGTTCTCTTGTAGTAGCCTCTGCAAGCACACAGACTCGTTTTCTTGTAGTAGCCTCTGCAAGCACACAGACTCGTTATCTGATGGTAGGCTCTGCAAACACACCAACTCGTTCTCTAGTGGTAGCCTCTGCAAGCACACCAGCTCGTTTTCTATTGGTAGCCTCTGCAAGCACACAGACTCGCTCTCTAGTGGTAGCCCCTGCAAGCACACCAACTCGTTCTCTGGTGGACTGGTGTCCCTTGAGGACTGACTGAAGGACTGACTCAAGGACCGGAGTCCCTTAAGGACTGATACAAACTCGTTCTCTTGTAGTAGTCTCTGCAAGCACACAGATTCGTTCTCTAGTGGTAGCCTCTGCAAGCACACAGACTCGTTCTCTAGTGGTAGCCTCTGCAAACACACCAACTCGTTCTCTAGTGGTAGCCTCTGCAAGCACACAGACTCGTTCTCTTCCTTATATCTCTCACCGAGCTGCGGATGTCGTTGCAATCGTCCTTTTAGACCTTGTAATCTTTGTTCTGCCATCCTCTTGTTCCATGCCCAGACCTTACCTCTAATCTGTCCGGTGTAAGCAGAAATTAGTGTCTCTAGTTTGATGATAGCAGGCATACCCATGACTTCGACATGTCGTTGGAAAGCTTGCTTAAATCCCCAAATTCAAAACAGGTTCCTTTACTAAATGTGGGTGTCACTCTCTTTGAGAGTTGTAAGCCTCTAAGGAGCTTGTCAAATCCATCACTCTGTGATTCTTCATCAGCTTCCGTTGTCTTATTTAGCCCTTTGTTCTCCTCCTGGTGAAACACTCCCGACAAGACATCAAGCGCGGCTACTGAAGATTCTTTATCCTCCCCCTGGTTTACCTGATCCGGTTCAGGCTCAATCTCTACGAATTCCTGAGGTGATGTTCTTCAGACCACCTTATCGATCCCTTTGCCGGATTCACTTTGTTCCGCCTTATCTTCGGTCAGGAGAGTCATTATTGATTGCCATATCCTTTGGACTGTATCAAAAAGAGAATTCGCCTTGTGCTCCAAACCCGGTGATGCTGAATAGAGGGTGTTGGTTTTACCCTCCTCATCACTCTTGAGTCTTCCCTTGTCATCAACATCATCTTTCCTCTGAAGTGTCTCTGCTTCCTCTTGTCGATCCATGCTGGCCAGCTACGTTGGACAAACTTACATATTTCGCTTCAGCGCTGATGTATGTACTCCATGATGGTGCTCTGCCAGTTTGAAGACACGGCCACTCCACGGTGTCTCTACCTGCGCGAGGACATAGTTACTTTACACAGTGTCTCGTCAGCGCGAGGACAGTCACTGTACAGTGTCTCGCCTGCTCGAGGACACAGCCACTATACGGTGTTCCGCCTACGCGAGGACACAGTCACTATACGGGAGAGCATGCCGAAATAGAATAGGGAGCTTGTAGTGCCCATCCATTATATTCCATCTCGACCATAGCTTGATGACCTCTTTATCCTCCATTGAATAGGCGTCTCCTTCTTCGTAGGTGAGTTCACGACCTCATATAGCTTTTGTACTTTCTTCCAAACGTTCTCCTGCCTTGAGGTGAACATTCTACCTCTGTTGTTCTCAGACGACTCAGACAAGTCGTCCCCATCATTCTTAGTGGGAACATTTACAGTCCATCCTGAACGGGTACGTGTCACAAAGGGCTCTCCATGGCTCCCTGTCCTCACCTCGAGTGGAATGAATGCTTGTGGTACGTCCAGATCTATCAATAACTCCACGTTCGATGGTGTTTTACATGGCGTAACTCCCCTCAGGTGGTCCCACGATCTGATCTCTTCATTACCGGCGGCAGCTGTCGCCAAGGAGGCCGGTAAGTGTTTGACATCTAATGTTCTCGAGATTTTGACAGTTCGACGCTTCCTCGTTCCTACGCTAACCGTGACCAAGTTGATCTCTTGTGCCTTCAGCATCGACGTCTCTCTCATGGAAAGGGACACTGGTCTCCCAACAGCTTGAAGTTGGTTAGCTAAGTGTTCAGTACAATATGATCGGTCGCTGCCTGAATCTAAGAGGGTTCCAGTAATCAACCCTGTCTGCCCCCTTTAAGGTTTTTTTTACATTAACCTTCACTATAGGTAAAGCGCCTTTCTTGCGGCTTGATCGCGAGGCGGAACTGTCGTTCCCACTCCATTGATCGTTGCTGGTGTAGCTTGTTTCAGCTCCTCTCGTCCACCTATGTGTGTTTCCCTGTGCTTTCATCGTCACAGTCCGTTTGTCTCTTGCTTCCCCTTCTTCCTTCACACCTCTGCCATTTGACCGCGTGATTGTTACAATCGGGCTGACACTGCTTCTTTGTCGTTTCTTGCTATGTGGTTTGCTCTCTTGGCGATAATCACTGGCCCCTTTTAATCCCTTTTCGTTGTTCCCAGAGGCGTTTGGTAATGCTTCATCTTCCGTTGGCCTACTGGGGCCCAATGGGTTTCTCATAGGGAAATGTAGAAGGTCTGAGTGATAGTAAATGCATCGTGGCGTCTGCATTCCGTCATTTGTTGTCCTTTACCCAGGCATGCGTAACATCCCTTCTCATCTCTCACTAATAGTTTTCTAGTCTGTACAGACATGTCACTGAAAACAGGGCAACTCTGGATAGAATGACTTCCTTGGCATACCGTACATAGTTGATCTCACCTACCATGGTTTTTTTTCACTGACGTCACCAGCCCGACTGGACTCTTCCATGATGGTGGGGAAGCTCCTACAGATCTACTTTGCCATATGCTCGGATGTTGTTGGGTCCTAGGCAGTCATGCCCATTTTGCTCACTCTAACGTTTCTCTGAGGAATACTTGAAGCCACTCGATGCGTGGGAAATCACCATCATGGCTTTTCCAATATTCAAAGAGGCTAGTTTCGTAGCACTCTTGCATTCTTCTTCTAAACCGCTCAGCTATTAATCTCACCGACCCTTGTGTGTCTGTTTCCCTCAGGTATCCTCGTAGGTTCGTTACACAATTTACAAGGTTGCGTACTAGGTCTTTCAGGCCTAGTATAACGTTCCAACTTACAGGTGCTCCATGCCAAACTTTGTTGACTAGCTCACTAACGGATGTCTCTTTGTATCTGTACTCTTCGTCCAAGATGGCGAATGCTTGCTCATATCCTAATTTTGGATCTTTAATTTGTATACTTCCTTGCAATGCCGCCATTATGGGTCCAGCATAAGCTGCTCGACGCAGGACGGAGGTACCCCGCGCGCCGAGCATCCTCCCTCGGCAACGCACACACGAACACACACTTGCTGCCAGCCCTCGAGGCAGGACGGATGGGCCTCGCCCGCTGATCGCCCGTCCTCGGCACACGCACACACGAACACTCGGTAATCTGACCTGGGGAGGATGCCCGCCCCTCTAGCCACCTCTCCGCTCCGTCTTCTGGGAGGACAAGGATGCCCGCCCCGCGCGTCACTTCGTGCATCACCTCTCTGCTCCGTCCTCTGGGAGGAGGACGAACTGCGTCGGTCCCTTCTGGAGCCCCGCCAGCGTCTCCCCTCGGTTGACAACCTAAGTGAACTTGACAAACTAAGTGAAAATGCCTTTAACTTCATTTGTTGTGAACCTTTTCATGAGACTTTTCATGAGTTATGTATTGTTGCAGTTCAGACAAAGTGATCGTCTGCATTGATATCAAATCCTTCATATATTTTAAGTACTGTTATTATATCATTTCGCAGTATTTAGTTCGTAAAAGCTGACTAAATTTATTTCATTAAGCCCTCGCTCATAGGGAATATTTTTTAAACTGGGTATAATTTTTCTACGTTGTAATTTTTTAACTCTTTCGATGTTGTTTTTCTTTTTAATACTTGGAGTCCAAAACTATAAGTAGTAGTAGTGTTATAGCTTTTAATATAATTCTTTCATATTAATTTTATTTTTCAAGACACGTGTAACAAGGCTAAATCAGTTTGTTAGATGTTTTGACAAACTATAAAGAATATTAACTGCGTTTTACATTGTTTGATATTACGTGGGAAGGCACAGTCGACTCAGGAGAGGGAAGATAAATGTCACCAGACCAGACCGTCCTCCCGCTATGGACCTGAGGTGTCTTGATATCTTTTCTAACTTCCTTTGCACAAACTTTTGCAACATTCACGGTCATATATCTGCTTTCCGATCTTTGGAACATAACTTCACCTCCCTTAAACCCCGTCTTCTTTCTCTCACTGAGTTTCAGGCGTCTCTGGCCACTGACGGCAAACCTATATTTGTTCACTTTTACTTTTTGTGTCCTCAATTTCATTAAGTTTTGAGATACGAGTCGTTTTCTTCTGAGAAGTGTGTATATATGTTGAGTTTTTCTGGTAAAATTTTAAATGCATTAGGATAAAAATTATATAACCAAAAAGAAACCATCGTTTATTATCATACCCAGGGCTAATTGGCACCTGGTCCCCTCCTGTATGACAATATATTACTCACTCGCAGGTGAGTTTATCATAGGGTGTCACCCTCCTCTTTGTCGCCAGGATTATTAGAAGCTGCCTGGCTGGTAGTCTTCACTTCCTTCTCTTGAATAGGGCTTCTTTTCGGTCCTCTTCTGCACAGGAGTTGTTGTTCTGCTTTCTTGAATGCGTTAACCCAGCGAGAGTGTTTTGAGAGGCACCAAACCCAAGACGAGTTAGAAAACTTGGATTCAAGTAACCGGAGTTGTGATCTAATACGGTCACAGTGGCAGCAAACTTGACTCTTTTGATCCCAGTATATTTAGTTTTGCTGCATTTAGCCCACAGCTTAGAATGCTATGGTGGTGCTCGTGAAACAAAGGCAGCGTGTGGTGGATACTTGTTACTACAACGCAACTCCTCTTGCTTATTTTTCTTTTCCCTCATCTTCTTTGCTGCATCTATCTTTGCACGCTTTGCTTTATTATAATGAGGCATCCTTCCAAATAGAAAAGAATCTGAAGTAGCAATGGATAGCAGAACGTAGACATACTCCAACATCTCACTGGACTGACCACAGTGGCCGGCCTCCTCAGAGTCCCTCGTGGCTCATGAGTGATGTTGCCAACTGAAGCTCCACATATATTAAAAAAAAAAAGAACGAAAAAGAAAGAAAACACTAAAAGAAGTGAAAAAAAAGCTTCAAAATGATGAGTTTCTAAGCTAGGTGACCGAGCACGTGGCAAGCACGTGGTGCGCGGGGCATTTAAAGTTCTTTAATAATGGTAAACAAAGGCGATTTAAATATATAAGGAATAATGGTATCAACTGTGGTTTTCACAGAAAACGCCAGAAATGTTATGGATGACTATGATGTTAATAACTGAATTGTGATGGCTGGGTCGAAAAAAAAAAATTTTTGAGGCATCCCCTCCCCTTAAGAAATGTTGAAATCTTGCCAGTTTATCTCCTGGTGACTTTAGTATCTAGCCAAAAACATACATATTGTTTTTTTTTTTTTTCCTTTCCATCTTCCCTCCCCTGTATTTCAAACAGATGGAGTTACTGTCATATCCTCCATCTGTAAAGCCAAACTGTTCTCTCATTATTAACAATAGATGATTTAGGTCTTGTTCCTCCCTCACTTTTCCCTTTGACTATATTATTCTTTTAATAGAAATTCTTTCTAATGATATTTTTTATGCCCTCTGGCCTTGATCTTTGAAGGAGTTCGTATTATGTAATTTTCTGTAACTGCATCGGGGCTCGCTCCTTCCCTAAAACCAATTGTCCCATCTCTGTCTAATATCATTTGCCTTTCCTTCTTGCTGCAAATTTGCCTGCATTCATCCTGTCTGGAAATCTTGCCACACACGTTTAATTTTACCTTGTCAGTCCGACAAACGAACCCAGATTGAACCGGCTATTTTGAACAGAAAGTAGGCTGAAAATGCGATCTAAAGAACTGAACCTCTTGTTGAAAAGACTAGCCATCAGTTCTCGTTAACGGAAGGTCATTTTGTGCGTGCGTGGCCAGGTCTGTGGTCTGGCCGTCAGTCCTGGGAATCAGCACCAACCGTCGTGCTGTATACAAGCAGAAGTACTGTCTTAATTAGAATTAAAATACCAATCACCACTTTCAAAACGTACTTGAGGTAATGTCTTAATTAGAATTAAAATACTAATCACCACTTTCAAAACGTACTTTTGTTTTCAGTTTTCTATGGAAAAAAAATCGATATGCAGCAGCCACTTCTTACAAAATTTGGTTCAACATCCTTTTTTTTTTTTTTCTTAACTATCAGCACCTTAGCTACGCTGAAAATCAGTAGCCAGATAATGGAGAAGGATTGCTATTGCCGTTGATGCTGGCTGGATGCTGTGACATTGTGGGACGTGTAACATTAGGGCAATAATATAAGGAACATATTTGTGCTGCGGAATGGAGGAGCTTGTTTTTACTGCGGAGGAGAGAGGTGAAGGACTGTGTAACCTCGCTTTCGAGGGGATCATAAAAGGAGTCGGGACCTTGTCCTACTCTCCTCCGGCAAGACGTGGTTGTCAGAGGTGGATGGGACGTCTGAGGGTAAACCGCGCGGAGGAGCAGAAGTTCACATTGGTGACTGGAGGGAGTTATAAGGAGGTGATACCAGTGTTTCTCAGTTAATGCGGTATTATTTGGTGTCGGTGGAGTGACAATATTTGTTGTCTTTGCTGTTCAAAACGCCTAGGCAATGTCATCCTGACTCGGGCAGCGTAATATTATATTTTGTGGTATCTTGATTTGTATTTGTATTAATTTAACTTCTGGATATAATTTAATTTTGATAAATTTAATTAAGTGTAACGGAGTGTTTTGACTGAATCATACTCCTAGACCTTGGTGACTAACTCTAAGATGGTTCCGCTACAGTGCCAACTGAGGTTAAAAGAGAGGACAGAGTTGAATGATGTGTGGGCATACGCAGCGGCCTTCAGGCCCGTCAGTTCAGTTGGTCTTTTAGTTAAAACTGAGCGTGTATTACATTCAGTCCTTCAAACTATCAATCTATAACTGATTTCCTATCTTTGTAAGCCTTGTTTTGTGTCTGGCCTCAACAGAAAGATTCTGAAATACCTATCTGATCACAATCTTCTTTCTGATCATCAGTTTTTAATCTGTAAAGGAAGACCCACTGGCTATCTTCTAGCTTCACAAACTGAACAATGGTCATCTTTTTGTTACATAAACTTTTGTTTTTATCTTAAACATATCAAAAGCTTTTGACCGAGTCTGGCGCCGTAAGTCTTCATTTTCTTAAGTCTTCCTCATACGATTTCTATTATTCTCTCTCAAGTTTCCTTTATGGGCCCTCAATCGTTGCGGTGATAGACAGCCCCATATTTCCCTATTAACACTGGTGTTCCACAAGACTCTATCCTAACACCCACCATATTACTAATAGTATTCATAAATCATCTCAGCTAAACTACTTGTCATATCCACTAATGCTGATGATTCTATTAATAATTTTTCAGCGTCATTTTCTAGACGTCCACATCTTAAATTAAGCAGCTCATGTAGAGAGCCAAAAAACGCACATTTTCTACTCTTTCTAATATCGCAGAATGGTGCAGCGTAAACCATGTATCATTCTATGTGTAGCGGGTGCTACTTCAGGAAGTCCAATTTCTTACCGCTCACCTTCTTGTCTATATCTCTTAACCATTTGTCTAATTATCTCTTTTAGTTAAGGGACGGTAAGAAATAAAGGATTCTGGTGCGCTAACAGCTGATTTATCCAGCAAGAGATATGGCAATATAGGGCGCCACAGGATCAAGCGCTCTCACCAACAACTAATCATCTCTCAGCGCGGCTCCCTTTCCGTCCCTCGTGATAATGTTTGTGGCGTACGGCCATCATAATGCTGCCCCCTCAGCGAAAATATCCCGTTGGCGCGTGAGAGAGGACCGTCCGCCCTGAAGAGTCGTATATGAATGGGGTCGTCGTTCTGAAGGTATGCTGGTTTGAGTCGGTGGATGGAGACACAGGTGTCGGTACCCTTTATACGTAGGAAGAAAGCTTTCTTCTTTCTTTGGATGACTTCGGAGGGGCCGGATTACGGGGAGGGGGCTGAGGGGTGGTGTGTGGGCGTCGGTGCGAAGAAAGACATGTATTTTTGTATGTAGATTTTGGGGGACGTATCGGTGGACTGGCGACTTGCTTTCACCGGGCGAATTTCAATGATGATGCTTCGGAGGCGGCTGATGTTGGTGATCGCAGGGAAGAATTCACCGGGTACCACTGTCGTGCTTTTGTGTCGTACGATCTTGCTGCGTCTCTAATCTCTAAGACTGACATTTGTGGGTTCAAGGGAACGCGTCTAAGTTTTTATGAATTTTACTTAATTTGTGTTATTTACATATATTTACACTCAGACGATCATATACGACTTCCGACAACAAGGAAAAACTACGAAAATTGAATTAATCTCTCTTCACGCAAATTCCATCAAATATCTTGGAACACTTCACATCACGTGAAGTGTAGAGTCACCACGCAATTAACACTTAATGATAAAACACATCCTACACAGATACTGCACCTGATATTCAATAAGGAAGCACATCCTACACATATCCAACCCCCCTTTATCAATAAATAAAATCAACATTTTATTCTGACTGCATTACAACTGTCTGGCTGTAATTACTGGTACTGAAACGAAGGCTTGCCCATCTTGACTCTCCCTGGTCTGACAGTTCTGTCTAGCTGGTCTTTGTCTCCTTCTGTCGATTCCCGTCTCATACACCTCATAATTTGCATGTGATGTTAGAGCGACTTTTACACCAACAAGGCTTTCGTCGGTATAAAATTTATCTTCTAATACCACGATCATACAGTTTTTTTCCCCTTAACTTTTCATAAGGTTCATTCTCGAGTAACTTTGGTAAATCGCATCTCCATCTAGTCAGGAACAAGGAGGCGGAGTTTCCTGTGGTGTGCCAGTTATCCGTCTCGTCCACGTCATTTGTTGTCGGTGACCTCTGCTTACTTTGTGTACTCATTTTGTGATAGCCACCTGGGTGTCTCTTTTTGTAATCTGCTGCTGTTTTCCGGCTCTCTTAGTCTTGTGATGACATCCCCCTAAACTTTTTCTTCATTAACTTCTGCAACATTCGTGGTCTTAAATCTAATTTTGAATCTGTAGAACACCATCTCTCCTCTACTAAACCTCATCTTTTCCTCACTGAAACATAGGTGTCTGAGGCAACTGACACCTTATCTGTCCTCTCCTACTTTTCTATCCTCATTTTCAATCTAAAGCTGAATGTTGCGTCTATGTGCGCAACGACTTAACTTGCTCTCGTGCCCACGCTCTTGAATCTTCCGAGTTTTCCACCATCTGGCTACGACTAGAGTCACTCTCAAACTAAATTTATCTGTGCCGTATATCTCTCAAGAGCTTTGGTTTTCCTCTTCTTTTACTGACCATCCTGGTGAATTAGTTTTTAACTTTGCCATCCTTCACGACCTAGAGCAACTGGTGCAACACCCTACTCGTATTCCTGACCGTTTTGGAGATACGCCCAACATTATTGACCTTTTCGTAACCTCTTTACGCTGTTACCTTATCTTCTCCGTTGGGTTTCTCCGATCACCATCTCATATCTCTATCCTGTCCTATCGCTCCAGTCTCTCCTCAGGATTCCCCAAAGCGAAAGTGCCTCTGGTGTTTTGCTTCTGCTAATTGGAGGGACCTGAGGAGGTATTATGCTGATTTTCCTTGGAATGACTACTGCTTCCATGTCAGAATCCCGTCTTTGTGTACTGAACATATAACAGAGGTGAGCCTTTAGCCTTCCATCACCTAAATCTCATGCACTTTATATTTCTAGCCAGAATCATGCCGAGTATGTTTTCCAGCTAACCAAAAACTTTTTTATTAATAGAAAGTCTCAAAATCTTTAAAAATCTAACTCTCTTCGTGACTTCTGGAATCTATCCAAAAACATCTCCAATGACTTTGCTTCTTCATCTTTCCCTCCTTTATTTCAACTTGATGGCACCACTGCCATCTCATCTATTTCTACAGCTGAACTTTTCGTTCAAACCTTTACTAAAAACTCTACCTTGGATGATTCAGGCCTTGTTCCCCCCTCTCCTCCATCCTCTGACTACTATTAAAACTCTTCGCAGTGATGTTTTCCATGCCCTCGCTGGCCTAAACCCTCGGAAGTCTTACGGACCTGATGGAGTCCTTCCTCTTGTTTTCAGAAACTGTGCCTTCGTTCTTGCACCTTGCCTAGTCAAACTCTGCCAACTGTGTTTATCCTGTATCTATCTACCTTTCCTTCTTGATGAAAGTTTGCCTACATTCAGCCTGTTCCTAAAAAGGGTGACCGTTGTAATCCCTTAAAATATCGTCCTATTCCTTTAATTTCCTGCTTATCTAAGGTTTTTAATTTGTCCTCAAAAGGAATATTCTTAAACATCTATCACTTCACAACCTTCTAACTGATCAACAATATGGGTTCCGTCAAGGCCGCTCTACTGGCAATCTTCTAGCTTTCCTTATTAAATTTTGATAATCTTTTAGAGATTTTGGTGAAACTTTTGCTGCTGCCTTAGAAATATCAAAAGTTTTTGATAGAGTCTGGAACAAACCTTCGATTTCCAAACTATCCTCCTATGGCCTCTCGGCCATAGACAATCTCGGAAAGGAGGGAGGGGAATGACATTCTGACATATGTTGAAAGGGGTGCATTGGGCAAACAAGGTTGAGAACCACTGCCATAGTCCCTTGCTGAGAGTAAGTGCAATTTAACAAATCCTTCTCATTTCAACTTAACTAACCAAGTCATCTCACAGCTGTTTGTAGGGAGTTAGTGAAATTTAATAAAGCTAATTGGCTTCAGTCTAACTTAACCATCCCCACAGCTGCTTGTAAGGATAAGAAGAATTTTGAAAATCATTTTGCACTAAGCAGAAACTAGTATGTCATCCAATTAGCCTGACATAGCTGCCTCTCTCTTTTCTTGGTTTGGCCAAGCTACCCCCACCATTATTGTGTTGACATCTCAGGGGCGGATTCATGTCTGAATTCGCCTCATGTACATGAATGAACTCATAAAGTATGTCAATAATCCGGTTCTATATTATATATATATAAAAAAAAAGTGAAATATAAATTAACATTAAATACTTTTATGTATTGTTTTTACATTCAAGTGCAAAAACCTAATGGTTAGAGTTTTTCTTAAGCGCTAAACATAGCGAGTTTAGAAGGAGTAAAAGTGATTTAAGAAAACTTTTATAGTTTCTTGTATACACTTTTAACATTTACTTTTAGCCTGGAATAAATCTAAAAGTCTTTTAAGGGTTTTTATATATAATGGCCCTGAACTAAACTTCTTGTCCCATCCACTCCTATGCTGGTGCTACCACCTTGCACTTTTCCACGTCTTTTCGTAAACGTCCAACCCTTCAGGAAATAAATAGTTGCCACAGGGAAGCCACAGAACGCCTCACGCAGGGAAGCCACAGAACGCCTGATTTCGGATCTCTTTAAAATTTCAGATTGGGGCAGAGCAAAATTAGTATTGTTCAATGCCTCAAAAACTCAATTGTTCCATCTGTCAACTCGACACAACCTTCCAGACAACTATCCTTTCTTTTCTTCTTCAGTGATACTCAACTGCACCCCCCTCTTCTACACTGAACATCCTCGGTCTGTTCTTTACTTATAATCTAAACTGGGAACTTCATATCGGTACCTAAAACAGCTTTTATGAAGTTAGGTGTTCCGAATCGTCTCTGCCAGTTTTTCTTCCCTACCTAGCTGCTAACTCTGTACAGGGGCCTTATCCGTCCATGTATGGAGTAAGCTTCTTACGGAGAGTACTCAACTCTATCGTAAAGTAATTCAGATAGATAGTCGAGTCTTATTGCTGTTCCTTGGTACAGATATCGATTTTAAACAAATTTATTTGGGATACAGATACATATTTCACTGAATACTTGCGCCCTAGCAAGTGAGCGCAAGAAGGGCATAGATGTTAAGGAAAACTGATCTTACAAATGGTCATTACAATACGAGATAGGAGGAATGATACATTATTGTGGCGTCCATGGACACGAGTTGAGTTGCATTGGGCTGAGGTGCGTGGTGTGGTGTGGAGAGCTGCATGCCATTGCGTGAACTGCTGTGCCGTTTCAGTGAGGTTGCGTTCCGTTGAGGTGTGTGCCGTTGCGTGAGTTGCGTGCCGTTGAGGTGAGCTGCGCGCCGTTGCGTGAGCTTTGTGCTGTTGCGTGAGCCGCATGCCGTTGCGTGAGCTGAGTCACATTGCGGTGGTGCGTTCAACAGCGTGGTAGCGTGGAACGTCGAACAGTGTGGTAGCGTGAGGCGCTGAGCAGCGCAGGGCGTTGAGCAGCGTGGGGCGTTGGGCAGCGTGGGACGTCGGGCATCGAGCAGTGCAGCAGCGTGGCGAGGGCCAACGTGGCGGTGAACAGCATGGCGATGAGCAATGTGGCGTTGGGGGATTGGCGTGGGCCAACGTAGCGTTTTGTAACCCAAGAAGCCTGTTATCGGGATGTCTACTGGATGAACACGTAGCTAGTGGCGGCGTTGTGCCTTGTGCTGGCGTGGAGCTATGTTAGCATTGTGCCGCTGGAGGCGAGGTGTCGTGATGCCAGAGGTGGCGTGACGTCATGGGTGAGGACTGCAATGCAGTGTGGTAGCATGGCAACTGGGGTGACGGCTGGAATCAGCGGCAGCTGGTAGTGCCGGCGGCTAGGTGTAAACTTGGCAATCTGGTGTTACGTTTTCTTGCCGCAAGTCCTCAGCTCCATCGCAGAGTGAATAAGTCAAAGTCATGTCTTTAAAATGTTCTTCGGTGAATTGTGAAGCAAGTTTATTTTTGGATACACATTCATATTTTATTGAATATTTGCACCCAAGCAAGTGAGCACAAGAAAAGCATGACAATTAAAGAAAACAAATATTACAAAGGATGATTACATGCATGACATGTATGGGAGGGGAGGGGGATTCACTCATACCACTTTATTAGACAGGGTGGAATCAAAAGAGTTGATGAGACAAAAAAGTCTTATCAACTCCTCTCCTTCTCCTCTAACTGACTGTCAGTCTCTTTCTCATCGCCGCAACACTGCATCCCTTGCTATCTTCTACCGCTATTTTTAAGCCAATTGCTCTTCTGATTGGTAACTGCATGCCTTCCCTCCTTTTGCGACCTCGCTGCATAAGACTTTCTTCTTTCTCTCACCCCTATTCTGTCCATCTCTCTAATGCAAGAGTTAACCAGTATTCTCAATTATTCATCGCTTTCTCTGGTAAACTCCCTTCCGGTTCCTGTATTTCCACCTTTCTATGACTTGAACTCTTTCAAGAGGGAGGTTTCAAGACATTTATCCAGTATTTTTTGTTGCCTTTGGTCGGTGACCCTCTGACATAAAAACATGGGGACCTGGTAGTAGCCCTTCAGTGGGTCCAATTTTGTGATCTTGGCGCCATGGAGGAACGAGGTGATGTCGCCAATGTTGAGCACCGGTCCGGCTCTATTCTAGTGTTGAGGCGCTTGTAGTCCCCTTAGGGGCGGAAAGAACCGTTCTTCTTTGTCACGATGTGTTTTGGTAACGCAATGGGGATAGTAGTAAGGGAGGCTGTGTCTACCAGCTGACATCTGACGACGTCCACGAAGAGCTGGTACTGGGCTAGAAAATCTATCCCAAGTAGGGGAAGGATGACGTCTGCCACTATGAAACTGCATCTGAATGTGTAACCGCCAATGCTGATATCGAGGTGCTGGCTGTCGTACATTAGTATAGATGTACCGTTGGCTGCTAGTTGATGGGGAACTTTCCATCGTCTGGCTGGGAGGAGGGAACAGGCAGCTCTTGTGTCGACCAGGAGATGCACGCCTGCTACAGGATCGAAAAAAAAAGTTGTTAACACTGGTGGGGCCCTTCCTACTGGCCATGAGCAGCCCGTTTGGTAGTTACTTGTTTTGGGGCCGAATTTGCATGGTACAGTAGTAGCAGAGCTTGTCCGTGAAACTCTTCTTGGTTCCTTGGTGGTTTGATAGTGGCCGCGAAGCGTGGTACTCTTGTGCCGGTACTTGACGGGCTCATGGTGGTGGTCGGTGTCCTGCTAAGATGTCGATCTCGTTATCCTGGAACGATGATGGGGTTTTGGAAGGCATTGCGTTAATACGGCAGGTTGAAGCCGCGAGTGCGTCCATTAAACGATCTGCTTGTCGTTACAGGTCGTCCTCGTCAATTTCCTCCGCGTCAGGAATGGCAGAGCGGATGGGTTCAGGGAGGCGGAGGAGCCACGGTGCCCGAAGTAGGTCTAGTTGTTGAGCTGCACCGTTGGTTGCTGGAGAGAGTCTTGCCAGTGCCTTAATTTCAAGGAAGGCGTCAGAGAATTTCTGGTCGCCAAAGGCTTGTTATGAGAACTGGGAGAGCTGTGTCACTCGCGATGCTGGTGAAGGGGTAAAACGATGAAGCAGTTAAGTTTGCAGGTCGTCGTATTCGATGGTGGCGTCATCCTTGGCCATTCCGAGATGCTAGGTAAAAGTTCGTCTGGGAGAGCTCCTAAAACGTGGTCGGCCGGTGAGGCTGGGCTGCTTACTCTTTTGAGGTGAAATTGCACCTCTGCTCGCCTGAACCAGGTAGGGGCGTCGATCGTAGAGGTCGGGAGCTTGACCTATGTGGCTGCAGTTGGGTGGGCGTCTGCGGGAGTGGTGGACGGAGAGTTGCTGTCGGGCGTGGCCATTGTGTCGAGGGGCGAGGGTGCAGCTTGTGTCACTCCACTCCGGGGGTCACCATTGTAGTGGGTGTTACTTCAGACAGTCTAGTTTCTTACAGTTCACCTTTATTTCTCTATATCTCTCTACCATTTGTCTAATTCTCTTTTCTTAGCTAAGGGAAGGTAAAAAATAAAAGACTGTGGTGAGCTAACAAGTGATTTATTTAATTTTTTTTATTATCACTTTTTTTTTTTTTTTTAAGAAAAGAGGAAAGAGAATGAGAAGAGGTGGGATAGTGGATGGAGCACGCTTAAAAAAATAAAGGACAGTAGGAGTGAAAAGTTGGCTAATGTTTATTATGTTGTGCATCAAATTATGTCAATGTGGTGATTTATGTGTGTGTGTATGTGTGTGAGAGAGAGAGAGAGCGTGTGCATAGGAGTAGCTGGCTAGCTAATTAGTGGTAATGAGGTGCGATATGTTCGTCTACGAGCGGTAGCTGTGTGATTTTTGTTTCAGTTTCCTTTATAGTATGTTGTTTTCCGTTTCTATTTTTGGCAGATTTTGATTGTTCTCTCGTGAAAGCGTATGTTTATTGATTTCGTTTGTGTTTCGTGTATTTGTATCGTATTTAGAGTGTATGGGTATCTTTGATTTGTGGCGAATCTTAGTGATTTGTTTTGTACCTTTTCTAGCTTACCGATTTGTATTTTTGGGAGTGTGATCGTTGTGATTGGTGGGTATTCGAGTATTGGTAATACTAGGACTTTAATGAGATTTGATTTTTTTATTAGTGTGCATATTTCTAAGTCTGTATAATTTGGATAAAGCTAGTTTTGCTTGTATGCATCTTTCTTTTTTAAGTTTTGCATACCCGTTGTTGGTAATGGTCAGTCCTAATATTCTTCCTCTTCCTTAGGTATTAAGTATGTCGACATCAATTATGATTTTTTCTTCTTCCCTGTTCTGATTCTTAATATTGTGAATTTATGTTTGTTTTAATTCTCCATAGTTTTCAAAGTTTTTTTTTTTCCGTGCGCCCTATATATTGCCATGACACTTAGTGAATAAATCACTTTCACTTTTTGAAACGAAAGTGACTTATCCAGCAAAAGACTCGAGAATATATAGAGCGCCATAGGATCAAGTGTTCACACCAACAACCAATCATCTATCAACGTGGCTCCCATTCCGCACCTCGTGATCGTATTTGTGGTGTGTGACCGTCACAAATCCTTCGGAACTCAATTCCTTTATCTATCCAGTCAACATAACATTCCAAATAACAAACCTCGTTCTTCAATGACAATACACTATCCCAATCTTCTACATTGGATATTCTTGTATGTACTTCTCCAAAATCTCAAGTGCTTATTTGAAATTTCTTCTTTTATGTCTTACATATATTATCATTTTTATTTTTATTATTATTATTATTATTATTATTATTATCATTATTATTATTATTATTATTATTATTGTTATTATTATTATAATCATCATCATCCTCGTTATTATTGTTATGATTATTTCTACAAAGACTGTTAACGATTGTTCTAGAAAGAAGAGAGAGAGAGAGAGAGAGAGAGAGAGAGAGAGAGAGTCTCTGCCTTGCGAAGGATGGCGAACACCCTCGACCCACGGGGCATCCTAACGCTATACAGGGCACAGATACGCCCTTGTATGGAGGACGGTGCCCTGTCCTGGATGTCGAGTGCCGCCACCCACATGACTGGTTTTGGAGTGTGGATGCTGTGCAGCGGCGAGCCCTGCGCTTGGTGGCCACCGACGAGGACCAACAGCACCCAGCACCAGTAACGTCACTGGAGCACCGCCGGGACGTGTCGGCACTAGTGGTGTGCCACAAAACTCGGGTGCAAATCCTCTGAGGCTACTGCCACACACAGTGCAGAGGTGCACCAAAACTGCGGCTAGTAGCGACGAGCTAGTGAAGATGCTTTGATCTCGCTCTAGCCAACACAGGCGCATCTACACAGCCAGGACTTCCCGGCTGTGGAACATGTTCACGGTGGCTACACCCCAAGTGCAGGACATGTCCACACACCAGGTGAAGCTGGCAGCCCACAGGTGGCATAGCAAGCACCTATCCTCACTGGCGCTTTATTTTTTTAGTCTTACATTAATATATTTCATTATTATGTATTATTATCTTAATGTTAATTATGTACAGTGTTATTCCCTGTAAATAATACTATCGTAGTTTTTTTTTAAGTAATTCCATACTTAACGTGGAATTTTAAGCCTTTCTGTAAATATTTGTTTAAGCCTGTTTCGGCCTGATCATGGGTGTGATTGTGAGGGACGTGCTGGAGGAGGCCTTATAAACTATATAATTTGTAGACGACATAGTCTTGGTGGCAGAGACCAGAGAGGAAGTGGGGAAGTTGAATAGGTGGAGGAACGCACTGGAGAGTAGGGGATTGAAGATAAGTAACGACAAAACAGAATACATATAGATGAGGAGCAAGATATTGACAGTCAAGTGCACTTGGCACAGGAGAGTTTAAAGATGGTGGAGGCTTTCAGGTACTTAGGCTGAAATCTGTCACAAGATGGTGAACGGGAGAGATAATTAAATGGGAGGATACAAGCAGGTTGGAAGATTGGAGGAAATGCTCTGGACTAATATGTGAAAGAAAGGTTAGTGCCAGATTGATAGGAATGGTATATCGTTCAGTAGTAAGGCCAGCGATGATATTATAGCTCGAAGACGTGTCCTGTTAAGAAAACACAGGAAAAAAGATGGAAATGGCAGATATGAGAATGGAGAGACTGATGTTGGGGGTGGCGAGTATGGATAAGATCAGGAACTTAGAGGGACAGCCAAGTTGACACAAATAGGAAAAATGACGCAAAAAAGAAAGCTTCAGTGGTATGGGCATTGTATAATGAGAGATGAAGAATGGATTGTTAGAGGGATGATGGAGTTACAGGTATGTATATATATATATATATATATATATATATATATATATATATATATATATATATATATATATATATATATATATATATATATATATATATATATATATATATATATATATATATATATATATATATATATATATATATATATATATATATATATATATATATATATATATATATATATATATATATATATATATATATATATATATATATATATATATATATATATATATATATATATATATATATATATATATATATATATATATATATATATATATATATATATATATATATATATATATATATATATATATATATATATATATATATATATATATATATATATATATATATATATATATATATATATATATATATATATATATATATATATATATATATATATATATATATATATATTTATATATATGAGGCAGTAGACACCTCCCGAAACGATAATTACTCCCAGTGAGGTCTAAGCACTGTTCAGGGGGTGCTGTGAACTTATCATTAAACCTAGCTGTGACATCACTGAACGTTTCCCTTTGTGTCTCACAACACAAGGGGACAGTCACAGCCTGCCCTCTAAAGACAACTCTCTTCCTCCACACAAAACTACAAGCACCTAATAACACACACACCCTTCACTCAAAAATTTCAAAATCATCATGCCGACTCCTACACCAGCCTCGGAGTCCCAATCTGGGGAGAGGACCATAAATGTCCCCAGGTCGGACTGTCTTTCTGTCGACGACCCTAAGTGTCTTGACACCCCCCTCAACTTTTTCTTCATTAACTTCTGCAACATTCGCGGTCTAAGATCTAATTTTCAATCTGTAGAACACCACCTGTCCTTTTCTAAACCTCATCTTCTTTTCCTCACTGAAACTCAGATGTCTGAGGCAACTGACAGTAGCCCCTTTTCTGTTCCCTCCTACTTTCTCTATCCTCATTTTCGATCAAAAGCTGGATGTTGCGTTTATGTGCGCAATGACTTAACCTTTTGCAGAGATCTACATTCTTGGAGACTTCAATGTTCACCACCAGCTTTAGCTTTCCTCTCCCTTCACTGACCATCCTGGTGAACTAGCCTTCAACTTTGCTATCCTCTACGACCTAGAGCAATTGGTGCAGCACCCTACTCGTATTCCTGACCGTATTGGAGATACACCCAACATCCTTGACCTTTTCCTTACCTCTAATCGTTCTGCTTATGCTGTAACTCTTTCTTCTCTATTGGGCTCCTCTGATCACAATCTCATATCTGTATCTTGTCCTATCGCTCCAATCCCACCTCAGTATCCCCCTAAGCGAAGGTGCCTCTGGCGTTTTGCCTCTGCTAGTTGGGGGGACCTGAGGAGGTATTTTGCTGATTTTCCTTGGAATGATTACTGCTTCCGTGTCAGAGACCAGTCTTTGTGTGCTGAGTGCATAACAGAGGTGATAGTGTCTGGCATGGAGGCGTACATTCCTCACTCTTTTTCTTGACCTAAACCTTCTAAACTTTGGTTTAGCACAGCTTGTTCTCGTGCTATACATGATAGAAAGGTGGCCACAAAAGATACTTAAGCCTTCCATCACCAGAATCTCACGCACTTTATATTTTTGGCCAGAACCATGCCAAGTCTGTTCTCCAACTAGCCAAAAACTCCTTCATTAACAGAAAGTGTCAAAACTTTTCAAGATCTAAATCCCCTCGTGACTTCTGGCATCTAGCCAAAAATATTTCCAATAACTTTACTACTTCTTTCCCTCCTTTATTTCAACCAGATGGCACCACTGCTATCACATTTATTTCTAAAGCTGAACTCTTCGCTCAAACCTTTGCTGAAAACTCTACCTTGGACGATTCTGGGCTTGTTCCTCCCTCTCCTCCACCCTCTAACTACTTCATGCTACCTATTAAAATTCTTCGCAATTATGTTTTCCACGCCCTTGCTGGCCTAAACACTCGGAAGGCTTATCGACCTAATAGGGTCCCTCCTACTGTTCTCCGAAACTGTGCCTCAGTGCTTGCACCTTCCCTAGTCAAACTCTTTCAGCTCTGTCTGTCAACATCTACCTTTCCTTCTTGCTGGAAGTTTGCCTACATTCAGCCTGTTCCTAAAAAGGGTGACCGTTCTAATCCCTCAAACTACCTTCCTATTGCTTTAATATCCTGCCTATCTAAAGTTTTTTAATGTATCCTCAACAGGAAGATTCTTAAACATCTATCACATCACAACCTTCTATCTGATCGCCAGTATCGGTTCCGTCAAGGCCGCTCTACTGGTGATCTTCTGGCTTTCCTTACTGAGTCTTGGTCATCCTCTTTTAGAGATTTTGGTGAAATTTTTGCTGTTGCTTTAGACATATCAAAAGCTTTTGATAGAGTCTGGCACAAAACTTTGATTTCTAAACTACCCTCCTGCAGCTTCTATCCTTTTCTTTGTAACTTCATCTCAAGTTTTCTTTCTCACCGTTCTATTGCTGCTGTGGTAGACGGACACTGTTCTTCTCCTAAATATATTAACAGTGGTGTTCCTCAGGGTTCTGTCCTGTCACCCACTCTCTTCTTATTATTCATTAATGATCTTCTAAACCAAACTTCCTGTCCTATCCACTCCTACGCTGATGATACCACTCTGCACTTTTCCACGTCTTTTCATAGACGTCCAACCCTTCAGGAGGTAAACATTTCACGCAGGGAAGCCACAGAACACTTGACTTCTGATCTTTCTAGAATTTCTGATTGGGCAGAGCAAACTTGGTATTGTTCAATGCATCAAAAACTCAATTCCTCCATCTATCAACTCGACATAACCTTCCAAACAACTATCTCCTCTTCTTCAATGACATTCAACTGTCTCCCTCTTCTACACTGAACATCCTCGGTCTGTCCTTTACTTATAATCTGAACTGGAAACTTCACATCTCATCTCTAGCTAAAACAGCTTCTATGAAGTTAGGCGTTCTGAGACGTCTCCGCCAGTTTTTCTAACACCCCAGCTGCTAACTCTGTACAAGGGCCTTATCCGTCCATGTATGGAGTATGCTTCACATCTCTGGGGGTGGTTCCACTCATACTGCTCTTCTAGACATGGTGGAATGAAAAGCTTTTCGTCTCATCAACTCCTCTCCTCTAACTGACTGTCTTCAGCCTCTCTCTCACTGCTGCAATGTTGCTTCTCTAGCTGTCTTCTACCGCTATTTTCATGCTAACTGCTCTTCTGATCTTGCTAACTGCATGCCTCCCCTCCTCCCGCGGCCTCGCTGCACAAGACTTTCTTCTTTCTCTCACCCCTATTCTGTCCACCTCTCTAACGCAAGAGTTAACCATTATTCTCAATCATTCATCCCTTTCTCTGGTAAACTCTGGAACTCTGTGCCTGCTTCTGTATTTCAACCTTCCTATGACTTGAATTCCTTTAAGAGGGAGGTTTCAAGACACTTATTCATCAATTTTTGACTACTGCTTTGATCTTTTTATGGCACTGGCATTTCAGTGGACATACTTTTAATTGGATTTTTGTTGCCCTTGGCCAGTGTCCTTCCTACATAAAAAAATAAATAAATAAATAGAAAAAAAAAAAAATATATATATATATATATATATATATATATATATATATATATATATAAGCACACACGCACACGCATACACGCACACAATCAGTAAAATTAGTATTGCTTATTCTTAATTATTTTTGTTATTTTCATTATTTGTTGTAAGATCCTAATTTTACTTTGATATTTGTTGTAAAGTTAATTTCATTACGATTCCTAATTGTTGTACTACTTGTATCATCAATGTGTAAATAAGAGAGCACCAGGAGTAACTCTCTTTACTATAAGATCCAACCTGTTGATAAAGTGCATGTCAAACACTGTTCGGTAACTCATAAAAACAGTCCCAACATACACCCATTTAATGCGCTATAATCACAATGTTTACGAATCTTAATCAATGTCAGCATTTATCACACAACTACATTATATGCGACTCACACAGTGTTTCCACTATCAACACAAAGGTGAATCCCTGCGTAACATTCCTGGGAGTGGATCACACAGCATGTCTCACAGATCCAGAGCCACAAACCCTGTAACTGGACGTCTTTATAAACCTACCACTCATATATCACACAAATACAATTGTGGTAACAAAGTCAAGCTTCGTACTGTAACAAGTGAATAATCAGTTGGTATGTTAAACTACGCTAAATGGCTTATAAACTCGTTAAACTCACCCAAAATTCCTACTGCATACCTGAACCACTGTAATCCTTGTGCTAACACCCACATACTAGTTTCCCTGCAGCTGGGACAGGCGGCTAAAGGGGAAGCAAGATTACATTCGCCGCGTCATCCAACTTCCACGTCACAATCTCCACACACGAACAACGACATGCGCAATTACGGGAAACGAAATACATAAGATGTTAAATATAAGTAAATAGTACAATTTAGCGATACCATAATGCAAACAAATTACAATCTCAATTAATTAACAATATATCTTATATTTCTAATCAAGGAAAACTTAATCAAAGGCCATACTGAGATCTTCTCAGTACACTCCCGCCACAAATATAAACATAGTCACTTATTGCTCCTCAATGGGGAGGAGCAACACGAGTCGGTGGACTGTTGATCAACTTGTCCTTCTTCCTCTCATACATAGAACCAGGATTTGAGATTTTATACCTTAGCACCACATCTCACTCTTTACCGTTTCTACTTGGTTTAGCTCTTTCAATTTGTGCTAATTTCCAATTTCCTCTGAGTTCACTTTGAACCATCCTTACCCAATAACTTTCTGCATCTTTCAAATTCCTAGACCTAGAAGACAATATTGATACAAAAGAGATAGTCTTGGAACAGTTATTTGTCAGATAGGACTCTTGGCTGCAATTAGTTAAGCGGAAAATGTATCATCCTTCAGTTCGAGGCGAACGTACGCACAAGTGTAGTATGCGATATTGCTGGCGTCAACATACATTTTTTTTTTTTTTTATGTGGGAGGGAAACTGACCAAGGGCAACAAAAATCCGAAAAAAAAAGTGCCCACTGAAATGCCAGTCCCATAATTAGGGTCCAAAGCGGTAGTCAAATTGAAGGATAAGTGTCTTGAAACCTCCCTCTTGAAGGAATTCAAGTCATAGGTAGGTGGAAATACAGAAGCAGGCAGGGAGTTCCAGAGTTTACCAGAGAAAGGGATGAATGACTGAAAACACTGGTTAACTCTTGCGTTAGAGAGGTGGACAGAATAGGGGTGAGAGAAGGAAGAAAGTCTTGTGCAGCAAGGCCGCGGGAGGAGGGGAGGCATGCAGTTAGCAAGCTCAGAAGAGCAGTTAGCATGAAAATAGCGGTAGAAGACAGCTAGAGATGCAACATTGCGGCGATGAGAGAGGCTGAAGACAGTCAGTTAGAGGAGAGGAGTTGATGAGATGAAAAGCTTTTGATTCCACCCTGTCTAGAAGAGCAGTATGAGTGGAACCTCACCAGACATGTGAAGCATACTCCATACATGGACGGATAAGACCCTTGTACAGAGTTAGCAGCTGAGGGGGTGAGAAAAACTGACGGAGACGTCTCAGAACACCTAACTTCATAGAAGCTGTTTTTAGCTACAGATGAGATGTGAAGTTTCCAGTTCAGATTATAAGTAAAGGACAGACCGAGGATGTTCAGTGTAGAAGAGGGAGACAGTTGAGTGTCACTGAAGAAGAGGGGATAGTTGTATGGAAGGTTGTGTCGAGTTGATAGATAGAAGAATTGAGTTTTTGAGGCATTGAACAATACCAAGTTTGCTCTGCCCAAATCAGAAATTTTAGAAAGATCAGAAGTCAAGCGTTCTGTGGCTTCCCTGCGTGAAATGTTTACTTCCTGAAGGGTTGGACGTCTATGAAAAGACGTGGAAAAGTGCAGGGTGGTACCATCAGCGTAGGAGTGGATAGGAAAAAGAAGTTTGGTTTAGAAGATCATTAATGAATAATAAGAGAGTGGGTGACATGAAAGAACCCTGAGGAACACCACTGTTAATAGATTTAGGAGAAGAACAGTGACCGTCTACCACAGCAGCAATAGAACGGTCAGAAAGGAAACTTGAGATGAAGTTACAGAGAGAAGGATAGAAGCCGTAGTAGGGTAGTTTGGAAATCAAAGCTTTGTGCCAGACTCTATCAAAAGCTTTTGATATGTCCAATGCAACAGCAAAAGTTTCACCAAAATCTCTAAAAGAGGATGACCAAGACTCAGTAAGGAAAGCCAGAAGATCACCATTAGAGCGGCCTTGACGCTCTACTACTACTCTTGACCACATGATGAGTGGTGGGTTGCCAATCGCTTAATACATCGCTTGAATTTAAAATCTTCCAAGGCGCACATATCTTGGAATAGACAAATCCAATAATCATACATCTCATTAGGAATTGACCCATCCCAGCCCAGTTGTTCGCCCACCTTACATGCTTGTTTCCGTGTCACGAGCTGTCTCATCAAGAGTTTACATCGTATTGTAAAAGGTGTAGCCAGGCCCAGATGGTCATAGAATGATGCTACTTAACTCAAGATCATTCTTTTGGTCAATTGTTTGGGTATCTCTTGCGCTATATCCTGGACTGTTTGGTCAGGGCCAGTGCGGATATTCTTGCGTCTTGTCGAAAAGTTATCCTTACTTTGTAGAGAACTGATCCTTCTTTGGTTCCCAGATCATTCCTAGTACTTTTTCGACCTCCGTGCCAATTATCTTTCAGTCTTCTATTACATTATGGGTACCTGAAATTACCCATTGTTTCATCTGGAATCCTCCCACTTTCAGGATCTCTTCAGTAGTTCTTATTTTTTCGAAGGCTTCCACCGTATTTTCACACGAGTGAAGAATGTCATCCACGTAAGAGTTATTGATGATCATGGCGGCTGTTTCTGGATGCCCGTCCTTGAACATCTCTGCAGTTTTGTGGAGGGCTGTCATGGCAATCACTCCGCTGGGTCTGTCTCCGAAAGTTACTGTTTGCAAGCAATAATGGTCTAGTTCTTTGTTAGGGTTCATATCCCGCCATAAGAATCGGTGAGTCATCTCGTCCACTTCTGAGATGAGAAAAGAATTATACATCTTACTAATGTCTCCCACAATTGCTACTGGCTTCTGGCGAAGCCTAAGTAATATGCCAAAGAGATCCCCAAGTATATCAGGCCCTTTAGCATAAAAATCATTGAGGACGTGTCACAAGTATGAGATGGATGACTTAAATACTATTCTGACGGGTGTAGATTTAGAGTCCGGCTTTGACACTTCGTGATGAGGGAGGTAATGCACGGGGCCTTGATAGTTCTTCATTTCATCTCTAGTCAATTTTCTGGCCACTCCCCGGTTCACCATGTCGCTGATCTGATTACCATATCCCTTCGCATACTCAATCGCCCTTTTGCTAATCTCTTCTCTGTAGCTTTTAGTCTGGCCAAGCAAGCTGGTAAGTTGTTGGGCAAGGTCTCCGGCGATTTGATTTATGGATAAGAGGCAGTCCATCGACTTGTTTTTGAGTCATGTGTTAATCCTTGTGTGATTAGGGTCAATTCTCTTTCCTCTTTAAGACTATATTTGTTACTCCCAAGGGGACACTTTCCACACTTGCAGTTTCCGCATTTTAGCATGCACCATGTCCCCAGATTTTCTACAGAGAACTTATCAAGTCTTTCCGTAACACTGCTTTTTGATTCAACAACTAAATCATCTGCATTAGATGCAGCAATATGATTGATTTTAATAAGAACATGAGCAGTATCGGCACCTTCAGCCTTTAGGTTGGGATGTGAGCCCCTAATACGGTATCCAAATAGTCCATGCATTAGTTGGAGACTGCTTACGGTCTTTACAACCGTTGGTAATAAATTGCAGTAATCAGAGCCTACCAACAAATCAATTTTGCCATAAGGAAGTTCAACGTCCTTAACTTGTACCCCGAGCAGGTCTGCCACGCTACCCATATCCACTGCCCTGTCTCTGAGGTGATTTCCGAGATTTCGCAAGCTTTAAGTATATGAACTTGACCTTGATAATCACGAAGAGGGACGTCATACTCCAGAGTTTCAAACTTGTGGTAGTCATTTCCTACTTTAGTTACAGCCAAATTGATGCTTCTCCCCTTTAAGCCCAAAGTTTTGGCCATGCGATTAGTTATGAGTGTGGTATTGCTACCAGAGTCCCAGAGGGTGGTTATAGGTGTTGAGTTGCTATACACTGAACTTGTCATTAACAACACCCCATCTCTGGGTGATGAGTTGCTATTTATGTATCCCTGCTCCTTGCTAAAACAATTATGAAGAAGCTGATGGTGGCCTTTCCCACATTCACCACACAAAATCTTTTGTGGACATTGACGGCCCATGTGGTCCAACCGCAAGCAAAGGAAACAAGAAGCAATCCTATGCACGGCATCCATTTTGTCATTACTGTTAAGTCTCTGAGAAACCATACATTGAGTGGTCATGTGTGTTTGTGCCATGCATGTTTTCAATCAAGGTGGAGATTTGTTTAGATAAGTTAATTAAACACTCTTCCATTTTCCCTTGTTTGCCATTAAGCTTAGTTAAAGTTGCAATTACGGTGTCAGGTTCACTGTTTAGGTTTATTGTGTGCACATGTGCTTTACTACTGTGGCTACCCGTCCTAATGTCATCATTCATATATTCTAGCGCCTGTTTCTCTTCCAACAAATACTTCAATAACTCCTGAAACATCTTTTTTATCCTCTAGAGCCTGCACAATTTTCACCCACTCTCTTTTCTGTAATGGTGGAAAAAGTTTTTCGACATAGCTAACCATAGTGACAGTATTCATCTCTTCAGATAAATCGAGTTTTTCAAAACCTAAATAGGCTCTCTCAGCTACGTTCACCATATCAATGAACTCCCACGGATTGCCCTCAGGTACTGGCTTTAGTGTTTTGATGTCATTTAGCACTGATTAAACTAGCCTTAATGGACTGCTGTACCTAGTATCCAACCTTTTTCATCATGGAATCAAAAGAATCGTCCACTCCGTGAACAACTTCCAAAGTCTCTCCTGACAGACAAGATCGCATTACATAGGGATCATCTCCATACACTGGTTTCATTAGTCATTCATAGTCTTTACAGGTAGGATAATCATGAATCTTGCCATCAAAATGTGGTGGGGCCAACCGCTGCATTCTAACTTTATGTATTTCCTTAACACTCGTTTTCTCTTCACTTGTGACTAGTTTTTATTGTTTTTTTTTATTGAATGAGCCGCATTCGTTGACCTTTCAACTTCAGTGATATAAAGATCTAGTTCATTAATTAGTTCATCATAATTTCGTTCCTTTACATCCATAGACTCGGCCAACTTGTCATTAATTTTCTCTATTTGATTAAACTGTTCACACACCTCCTCATAAATAACTCTTAATACTTCCAAAGGAACTTCCATGGTATGCGCCTCCTTCAGTAAGCTGACCTTCCGAACGAACTTGCGTTTGGCGATTGTCCGTGTCCTCACCAGCTGCTCATTCATCTTGGCGGTAGTTTGGGCTAGGATGGGGAGCCTTGTGTTGGACTGTATCACCAATGTGCAAATAAGACAGCACCGGGAGTAACTCTCTTTACTATAAGTTCCAATCTGTTGATAAAGTGCATGTCAAACACAGTTTGGTAATTCATGAAAACACTCCCAACATACACCATTCAATGCGCTATAATCACAAAGTTTATGAATCTTAATCAATGTCAACATTTGTCAGACAACTACATTATATGCGACTCACACAGTGCCTCCACTATCAACACAAAGGTGAATCCCTGCGTAACATTCCTGGGAATGGATCACACACCATGTCTCACAGATCCAGAGCCTTTTATAAACCTACCACTCACATATCACACAAGTACAATTGTGGTAACACAAAGTCAAGCTTCATACTGTAACAAGAGAATAATCAATTGGTATGTTAAACTACACTAAATGGCTAACAAACTCGTTAAACTCACCCAAAATTCCTGCCGCACACCTGAGCCAATGTAATCCTTGTGTCAACACCCACGTACTAGTTTCCCTGCAGCTGGGACATGGAGCCGGTTCTCTGCCACCCACACACACACACAACGCCACCACATCAGCTCACAGATTTCCCAAGTGAAATGAAAGGCAGCCCAGGCGGCTACAGGGGAAGCAAGATCGCACTCGCCACGTCATCCAACTCCCACGCCACAATCTCCACACACGAACAACGACATGCGCAATTACGGGAAGCAAAATGCATAAGATGTTAAATAAAAGTAAATAGTACAATTTAGCGATACCATAATGCAAACAAATTACAATCTCAATTAATTAACAATAAATTTTATATTTCTAATCAAAGAAAACTTAATCAAAGGCCACACTGAGATCTTCTCAGTACACTACTACTACTACTGCTTTTTTTTATTTTATCTAGAGCGGACAACGGCAACAAAAATTCAATAAAAAAGAAAATGCCCACTGAAATGCCAGACCCATAAAAGGGTCCAAAGCGGTAGTCAAAAACTGAAGGATAAGTTTCTTGAAACCTCCCTCTTGAAGGAATTCAAATCATAGGTAGGTGGAAATACAGAAGCAGGCGGGGAGTTCCAGAGTTTACCAGAGAAAGGATGAATGACTGAGAATACTGGTTAACTCTTGCGTTAGAGAGGTGGACAGAATAGGGTTGAGAGAAAGAAGAAAGTCTTGTGCAGCGAGGCCGCGGGAGGAGGGGAGGCATGCAGTTAGCAAGATCAGAAGAGGAGTTAGCATGAAAATAGCGGTAGAAGACAGCTAGAGATGGAACATTGCGGCGATAAGAGAGAGGCTGAAGACAGTCAGTTAGAGGAGAGGAGTTGATGAGACGAAAAGCTTTTGATTCCACCCTGTCTAGAAGACCAGTACGAGTGGAAACCCCCCATATATGTGAAGCATACTCCGTACTACTATTTTTATTCTTTGCTCTGGTACCACTACCTCGTATTTATAGCTACTACTACTATTACCAGTTTGTTTTACTCCTAACACTTGTTTGTTCTGCTACAGCTAATAAATTCTGAAAAATAAATATATCTGTCATGAAGCTTCGGCTTGGTAGGCTGTGCCAATATTTACCATATATTTATATGTATATCATCTTTTTATCACTTAATGACAATAAATTTACTTTACATTTTTTAATACATAACAAGACACAAACACATGCATACTCACAACTCCAGACCCTTACCACATAGGCTGGTTGCACCTCAGAGCAAACTGCAGCAAGGAAGGGGCAGTTACCATCACACCCAGTGATGCCCATATGAAATCATAAATAAGTAAAGACGGGTGGCACACACACACACACACACACACACACATTCTCTCTCTCTCTCTCTCTCTCTCTCTCTCTCTCTCTCTCTCTCTCTCTCTCTCTCTCTCTCTCTCTCTCTCTCTCTCTCTCTCTCTCTCTCTCTCTCTCTCTTACTCTCTCTCTCTCTGTGTGTGTGTGTGTGTGTGTGTGTGTGTGTGTGTGTGTGTGTGTGTGTGTGTGTGTGTGTGTGTGTGTGTGTGTGTGTGTGTGTGTGTGTGTGTGTGTGTGTGTGTGTGTGTGTGTGTGTCATGTTATTGGCCGAGTTTACCCTGAAAAGGAACACGTTTTCTTAGTGTCCACCGTGTCCCGTTTTATATCATTATTTCTCTTCATAATTTAAGTTCTTTATATGCATGTATATGTAAAGAAAGAGGTGGTGTAAATTTTTTTTTTATGTAGGAAGGACACTGGCCAAGGGCAACAAAAATCCAATAAAAAAAAAAATGCCCACTGAAATGCCAGTCCCATAAAAGGTTCAAAGCAGTAGTCAAAAATTGATGAATAAGTGTCTTGAAACCTCCCTCTTGAGAGAATTCAAGTCACAGGAAGGTGGAAATACAGAAGCAGGCAGGGAGTTCCAGAGTTTACCAGAGAAAGGGATGAATGATTGAGAATACTGGTTAACTCTTGCATTAGAGAGGTGGACAGAATTGGGGTGAGAGAAAGAAGAAAGTCTTGTGCAGCGAGGCCGCGGGAGGAGGGGAGGCATGCAGTTAGCAAGATCAGAAGAGCAGTTAGCATGAAAATAGCGGTAGAAGACAGCTAGAGATGCAACATTGCGGCGGTGAGAGAGAGGCTGAAGACAGTCAGTTAGAGGAGAGGATTTAATGAGACGAAAAGCTTTTGATTCCACCCTGTCTAGAATGCCGGATGAGTGGATCCCTCCCCCGACATGTGAAGCATACTCTACACATGGACGTATAAGACCCTTGTACAGAGTTAGTAGCTGGGGGGGTGAGAAAAACTGGCGGAGACGTCTCAGAACGCCTAACTTCATAGAAGCTGTTTTTTAGTTAGAGATGAGATGTGAAGTTTCCAGTTCAGATTATAAGTAAAGGACAGACCGAGGATGTTCAGTGTAGAAGAGGGGGACAGTTGAGTGTCATTGAAGAAGAGGGGATAGTTGTCTGGAAGGTTGTGTCGAGTTGATAGATGGAGGAATTGATTTTTTGAGGCATTGAACAATACCAAGTTTGCTCCGCCCCAATCAGAAATTTTAGAAAGATCAGAAGTCAAGCGTTCTGTGGCTTCCCTGCGTGAAATGTTTACCTCCTGAAGGGTTGGACGTCTATGAAAAGACGTGGAAAAGTGCAGGGTGGTATCATCAGCGTAGGAGTGGATAGGACAAGAAATTTGGTTTAGAAGATCATTAATGAATAATAAGAAGAGAGTGGGTGACAGGACAGAACCCTGATAAATTTAGGAGAAGAACAGTGACCATCTACCACAGCAGCAATAGAACGGTCAGAAAGGAAACTTGAGATGAAGTTATAGAGAGGATAGAAGCCGTAGGAGGGTAGTTTGAAAATCAAAGCTTTGTGCTAAACTCTATCAAAAGCTTTTGATATGTCCAAGGCAACAGCAAAAGTTTCACCAAAATCTCTAAAAGAGGATGACCAAGACTCAGTAAGGAAAGACAGAAGATCACCAGTAGAACGGCCTTGAGGGAACCCGTACTGGCGATCAGATAGAACGTTGTGATGTGATAAATGTTTAAGAATCTTCCTGTTGAGGATAGATTCAAAACTTTAGATATCTGGAAATTAAAGCAATAGGACGATAGTTTGAGGGATTAGATTGGTCACCCTTTTTAGGAAAAGGTTGAATGTAGGCAAACTTCCAGCAAGAAGGAAAGGTAGATGTTGACAGACAGAGCTGAAAGAGTTTGACTAGGCAAGGTGCAAGGAAGGAGGCACAGTTTAGGAGAACAATAGGAGGGACCCCATCAGGTCCATAAGCATTCCGAGGGTTTAGGCCAGCAAGGGCATGGAAAACATCATTGCGGAGAATTGTAATAATAATTTTAATTAGAATTTTAATAGGAATTTTAATTGGCATGAAGTAGTCAGAGGGTGGAGGAGAGGGAGGAACAAGCCCAGAACCGTCCAAGGTAGAGTTTTTAGCAAAGTTTTGAGCGAAGAGTTCAGCTTTAGAAATAAATGTGATAGTGGTGGTGCCATCTGGTTGAAATAAAGGAGGGAAAGAAGAAGAAGGAAAGTTATTGGATATATTTTTGGCTAGATGCCAGAAGTCACGAGGGGAGTTAGATCTTGAAAGTTTTTGGCTAGTTGGAGAACAGACTTGGCATGGTTCCGGCCAAAAATATAAAGTGCATTGAAATTCTGGTGATGGAAGGCTTAAGTACCTTTTGTGGGCCACCTCTCTATCATGTATAGCACGAGAACAAGCTGTGTTAAATCAAGGTTTAGAAGGTTTAGGACTAGAAAAAGAGTGAGGAATGTACGCCTCCATGCCAGACACTATCACTTCTGTTATGTGTTCAGCACACAAAGACGGGTCTCTGACACGGAAGCAGTAATCATTCCAAGGAAAATCAGCAAAATACCTCCTCAGGTCCCCCAACTAGCAGAGGCAAAACGCCAGAGGCACCTTCGCTTAGGGGGATCCTGAGGAGGGATTGGAGCGATAGGACAAGATACAGATATAAGATTGTGATCAGAGGAGCCCAATGGAGAAGAAAGGGTGACAGCATAAGCAGAACGATTAGAGGTCAGGAAAAGGGCGTATCTCCAAGACGGTCAGGAATGCGAGTAGGGTGTTGCACCAATTGCTCTAGGTCGTGAAGGATAGCAAAGTTGAAGGCTAGTTCACCAGGATGATCAGTGAAGGGAGGAGAGGAAAGCCAATGCTGGTGGTGAACATTGAAGTCTCCAAGAATGGAAATCTCTGTAATAGGGAAGAGGGTCAGAATGTGCTCCACTTTGGAAGTTAAGTAGTCAAAGAATTTCTTATAGTCAGAGGAGTTAGGTGAAAGGTATACAGCGCAGATAAATTTAGTTTGAGAGTGACTCTGTAGTCGTAGCCAGATGGTGAAAAACTCGGAAGATTGAAGAGCGTGGGCACGAGAGCAGGTTAAGTCAATGCGCACATAAACGCAGCATCCAGCTTTGGATCGAAAATGAGGATAGAGAAAGTAGGAGGGAACAGAAAAGGGGCTACTGTCAGTTGCCTCAGACACCTGAGTTTCAGTGAGGAAAAGAAGATGAGGTTTAGAAGAGGAGAGGTGGTGTTCTACAGATTGAAAATTAGATCTTAGACCGCGAATGTTGCAGAAGTTAATTAAGAAAAAGTTGAGGGGGGTGTCAAGACACTTAGGGTCGTCGACAGAAAGACAGTCCGACCTGGGGACATTTATGGTCCCCTCCCCAGATGGGGACTCCGAGGCTGGTGTAAGAGTCGCCATGATGATTTTAAAATTTTTGAGTGAGGTGTGTGTGTGTTATTAGGTGCTTATAGTTTTGTGTGGAGGAAGACAGTTGTCTTTAGAGGGCAGGCTGTGACTGCCCCCTTGTGTTGTGAGACACAAAGGGAAACGTTCAGTGAGGTCACAGTTGGGTTTAATGATAAGTTCATAGCACCCCCTGAACAGTGCTTTAGACCTCACTGAGAGTAATTATCGTTTCGGCAGGTGAGATGTGTGGAGACAAGGGACAATACAATCCGGATTGTGTATCTGACTCAGCGGAATTTCGGAGCGCCAGAGGTCCTGAGGGAGAACAGAGGGGTAGCGTTTCTCAGGGGATAAGTTCGGGTGTGGTGTGCTGATGGAGCGGGTGTGTGTGGAGGTATTTGTGATGTGGTATAACCCTGATATCCTGGATCAGATTGGTGAGTCTTTTGTGGTACCAAGAGCTCTTATCCGCAGGAATTTGGTTGGTAAGTTGTGTTGATTATGTAACGCTGAGGGGACAGTGTCGGGGTGAGAGGCAACCATTTTGTGGTTGGGGCTCCAGTGGTGTTCTGGCGTCATTGGTGTCTTTGGGGTGGTGTTATGGTGTTATAGGTGATCTATGGTAATGGTGGTGATGTCTTGTGACTTTTGAAGAGGTAAAATACGGGAATTGTTATTTGGTGACGCAATGACAGTGTCTGGGGAAATTCCCGCAGCTGGGGAAAATTTTCAGCGGCCTATGGTTTTAGTGCTTTGTGAAATGACGGGAAAAGTTATTCGAGGCCTCTAAAAATCTAGACCTTTAAAACTTTCTGGGATCAGTGTAATGTCTACTTTCTTGGAAAGATAACCGGGATCGTGACAGAAATTGGGGGCCCGTCCGGGATTTTGAATATTTGTGGGGTGTAATGAGTGTTACACTGTAATTGTCATTGAGAGGAATTTACCTGTGTGAAATATTTCTTTAAACTGTGTATGTATTTCTTGTGTATATCATTTTGTGGTATTTGTGTGTGAAGGTGTATTTTTTTGGGGTTAAATAACCAATGGTGTAATATTTGGAGGAATATTTTGTGAAGTGTAGTGATTGTGATCATGACGGCTAAACATGTTGAGACATTCCTTTTGTCAAGGAATGGGCATGCCTTGTATCTGCTAATTAAAGAGGAATTGTGCTTAGTGGTTGAGAAGTTCCAAGTAAATTTGAAATCCAAGAAAAAGGAGGAAATGCAAGTGGAGTTAAAAAAAAAAAAAAATGCTCTCGTAGAGAGGAGCTGATTTAAAAATGATGGTGATGAAAGTGATGGTGATGATGGGGAGAGTGTAGAGGGAGGTGCTGAGGTAAGTGAGATAAATCTGGGTGCACTTGACGGAACTGATGGCCTTTCTAGTAGTGAAAAGTTTGAATTAATGAAACTTCAACTGCAAATGCAGAGGGAGCAGATGCAGTTGCAGATACAGAAAGAAGTTGAGATGCAGCAGATACAGATGCAGAAAGAAGTGGAGATAGAAAAGATAAGAGCAGAAAAGGAGTTACATAAAATGAGACCAGGGCAGGAAATGGTGCTCAAGGAAACGGGGACGTAGAGACAAATGTAATCTATGTGCTTAAATTTGTGGAAGGGGAGGAAGAAGATTTGTTCCTTCAGTTTGAAAAAAAATGCAAAGCTGAGGGGATGGGATAAAGATAAGCGGGCATTGCTGGTTAAGTCTAAATTTAAAGGAAAGGCCAGGGAGGCATATGCAAATTTCAGTGAGCAAGAGGCGAGTGATTATAAAGTGATAAAAGGAAGCAGTGTTTGGATCAAGCCGTGTAAGTCTGGGAGTGTACCAGGAAAGGTTTTGCAGGATCAGAAAACCCCCAGGTGCTACTGATTTCTATATGGTTCGAGAGTGCTGCCTTAAACCGGAACGGTTGATGAAGGCCGAGGAAGTCATTACAGTCGAGGAGATGAAAGGAGTTCTGCTGATGGAAGAATTTATGGACCAAGTGCCCCCCAGTTTAAAATATGAACTCATATCACATAATGTGAAAAATGTGATGGAATCTGGAAGCAGGGCTGACAGTTATTGTGAAGCCCATGGGCTGAGTAGAGGTGAATATCATTGGGGACGAAAGTCATTCTCCAACAAACGACATGGTCATCAGGGATATAGGAATGACCACCAGATGAACTCGAGATCATTCCACAGGCCAAACCAGCTCCGCCTTAACAACTATAATTTTTCCCACAATTATAACATGCTCCCGCCACACAACCACAACCTGAGGCCTATGCCACACAGGGTTGGACCGGGAAGCACTACTTACTACAAGAACGGTATAGGTGATGAAGGTGCAGTTAAGTGCCTTGGATGTTGGGGAAGTGGGTATAGGAAGTACCAGTGTCTGAAGGGAAGACCAAAGCCAGTGGGAGCAGTGGCCGCCCAAAGGGACCTGGTGAAGTATGTGGCGAATATGAACGCACATATACAAGAAGAGTCACAGAAGGATGCGGGCTTTCAGCATTTCACCAGTGTGAAAGTGGAGAGAAGCCCTGAGAAGGTGAACAGAATCCTTCGTGGTACAGGGGCCAATCAGAGACTGATCTTAAGTAGTGTACTCCCATGTAATGAGGAGACCAGCAGTGGTAGAGAGGTCTCGTGCAAGAGCGCAGGAGGCAAGTTCAGTATTCTCCTGCACAAAGTTTAGTTAGACTGTGGATACGTCACTGGAGAGGTGACGGTGGGAGTGAAGGAGACACTGCCTGTAGATGGAGTAGATATGTTGGTCGGAAATGATCTGGCTTGAGGTAGAGTCATCCCTAACCTTCAGATGGTAGACAGGCCTCTGGTAGGGATCACAGAGACCACCATTCCGGCAGCAGTTCCTCATTCAACAAATGGGGAGATGGAGGCGCCTGAATTGTTCCCAGTCTGCGCGGTGACCCGAGCGATGGCCCGGAAGGAACTCGTGGACACCGAGGGAGCAACACAGGAGGACGAAAGCCTGGGCGTCCAGTTCCAGAAACCCGATGAAAAAGGAAATAACCCGGAGCGTGCGAGTGATGAAAGGGTTGTAGGCCAGGTGGAGCCCAACCTTGATTTTGTGGTAGAGAATAGTGAGTTGATAAAACCTCAGGAAAGTGATGAAAGCCTGAAGCCAGTCTGGAATAAGGCTAAAAGGCTGGATGAGCTTGGTGATGAATATGTGGACTACTATGTGAATAACGGAGCATTATTGAGAAGTTGGAGGGCCTTGAAAGCCCTAGCCTCCAATCACTGGATGGTGAAAAGGCAGATGATGATGTCACAGGTGCATAGAAGGAAAATGTTTGAAATGGCACATGAGGAAATCTGGCGTGGCACATGGAGATCAGAAAAACCCTTGAAAAAATTTTGTATAATTTTTACTGGCCCAAAGTGAGATGTGATGTGAATGAGTTTAGTAAAAATTGTGGTTTATGTCAGATAGTGGGCAAGCCGAACCAGGTGATTCGCCCTGCCTCCCTTCACCCTATCCTTGTGATTAAGTAGCCTTTCATTAAAGTTGTGATAGACTGTGTAGGTCCTTTACCAAGGACCAGGAGGGGAAACCAATATTTGCTTACTATTATGTGTATGTCATTCAGGTTCCCTGAAGCCATTCCCCTCAGGAGTATAAACTCTAAAAATATTGTGTGAGAGAGTTGGTGAAACTTTTCTCGTGGGTGGGAATTCCTAAGGTGTTGCAGTCAGACCAGGGAAGTAATTTCACTCCTCGCATGTTCAGGGAGATTCTAAGGGACCTGAAGATTGAACAGAATCTATCGAGTGCTTATCATCCCCAGCCTCAGGGTTGTGCAGAAAGATTTCACCAGACTCTGAAAAACACTCTCAGGGTGTATTATGAGGAGCTGAGTATTGAGTGGGATGAGGCGTTGACACTTGCTTTGTTCTTGTTGACAGACGTTGTGCAAGAGTCGACAGGTTTCAGCCCATTTGGGTTAATGTATGAGCACGAGGTGAATGGTCCTTTGAGGATGGTGAAAGAAAAGTGGTTAGGGGTAGAGGAGCCTCCCAATGTGGTGAAGTATGTGTCAGATTTCAAGGGCAGGTTAATGAAAGCTACGGAAATTGCGCAAGAAAATTTGAAAGGTAGTCAGAGTGAGATGAAAGGCTGGTATGACAGGAAGGCAAAGGCCAGATCTTTCCAGCCTGGGAACAAGGTCTTAGTCCTTATCCTATTGCAGGGTAAGCCTTTCAAAGTCAGGTTCAGTGGGCCTTGAGAGATTGAGAGAAAAGTGAGTGATGTGAATTATGTTGTAAAAACTCCAGAGGGGAAGAGAAAGAACCAGTTGTGTCACATAAATATGGTGAAGCCTTTCCATGAAAGGGAAGGACAGTAGGAAAATGAAGTAGAAAAAGGAGTAAAAACCGTAAATGTTGTGAATGTGACCACTTAGGTGGAGGAGGAGTGGTCTGAAATGAAACTGAGTAGGTGTGAGGGAATGGTGCTAGAGAACTCAGCCGTGTTGGGGAATTTGAATGATTAACTGGGACACATGGAGAAAGGAAGGAAAAGATTAGGGAGATTATTGAAAAAATTTAGTTCTTTGTTCCCTGATACACCTAGAAAAATAAATATGGTAGTACATGATGTAGATGTTGGGGAGGCTGAAACCATCAACCAACATCCTTACAGAGTTAATCCACGGAAAAGGTAAATCATGAGAAAGGAAGTGAAGTATATATTAGAGAATGACTTGTTTGAGCGAAAATTCATGGAGCTCACTGTGTGCCCAAACCTGGTCAAGAGAGTTTCTGTTTTTGTACGGATTATAGGAAGGTTAGCATGGTGATAAAACCTAATGTTTACCCTATCCCTAGAGTTGATGATTGTATAGATTATGTGGGTTACGCAAACTTCATAACAAAAATTGACTTGTTAAAATGTTACTGACAAGTAGGACTTACTGAGAGGGCAAAAGTCATATCAGCTTTCGTCACCATGGATGGATTGTATCAGTACAAAGTTCTTCAGTTTGGGATGAAAAACAGTGGTAGTTCTTTTAAGAGATTGATGAACAGAGTGCTGAAAGGATTGAAGGGATGTTCTGTGTATATAGCTGACATTTTGTTAAACAATGAGAGTTGGGAGAAACATGTGCATTTACTGGAGGAAGTATTCAGGAGGCTGGATGATGTCAATCTCACTGTAAACTTGATGAAGAGTCATTTTGTACAAGCTGATGTGGAGTACCTAGGTTTCTAGGGAAAGGTGAAGTGAAAACCTTGGAAGCCAAAGTTAAAGACATTGTAGATCTCCCTCCACCCACCAACAGGAAGGATATACTGAGATTCTTAGGGGCCAGTGTAAAAATTTCTCAGATGTTACCATGCCCCTGACAGTTGCTGAGTAAAAAATAAACATTTTGTTGGCATAAACATTTTGACGAAGCTTTTATGGAATTAAGAAAATGTTAATTAAGACCACAGTAATGCGCATGCCACATTATGAAAAAAAAAACATTTGTGTTATATGTGGATGCCAGTCAGGATAGTGTGGGTGGTGTATTAATGCAGGATCATGAGGAAGTTGAATATCTGATAGGTTACTATTCTAAGAAGCTGCTATCCTATCAGAGGCCTTACAACACTATTGAGAAAGAGTCTTTAGGACTAGTGCTGAGTTTGAGTCATTTTGAGGTATATGTCAAAGGGACGGGTCAGCCTGTACAGATCTTCACTGACCACACTCCCCTGATTTTCCTGCATAAAATGAAAAACACCAATCAAAGTCTGATGAGATGGTGTCTGCTTTTACAGAATTATGACCTAGAAATGCACCATGTAAGAGGCAGCGAGAATGTAATTGCTGATAACTTGTCTCGCGCCCCATCTAGTCGTGAGGCATCGTAACCAGGTGCCTCACGCCTCTTTTGGGAAGTAGATGTCATGTTACTGGTTGAGTTTACCCTGAAAAGGAACACGTTTTCTTAGTGTCTTCCGTGTTCCGTTTTCCTTCTAAACATATCTTTATTCTTAGTTATAAGTTAGTATAAGACTTATTTTCTCATTTTATATCATATAGTATTATTTTCTTCATAATTTAAGTTCTTTATATGTATGTATATGTAAAGGAAGAGGTGTATTTGAGGTGAGACGAGGTGATATATGTCTAGCTTGTGTATCTGACTCAGCGGAATTTCAGAGCGCCAGAGGCCGTGAGGGGGAACAGAGGGTTAGCGTTTCTCAGGGGATAAATGAGGGTGTGGTGTGCTGACGGAGTGTGTGTGTGTGTGTGTGTGGAGGTATTTGTGATGTGGTGGTATAACCCTGATATCCTGGATCAGGTTGGTGAGTCATTTGTGGTACCAAGATCTCTTGTCCGCTGAAATTTATTTGGTGAGTTTTGTTGGTTATGTAACGCTGGGGGGGGGAGAGTGTTGGGATGAGAGGCAACCATTTTGTGGTTGGGGCTGCGGTGGTGTTGTGGCGTCATTGGTGTCTTTGGGGTGGTGTTATGGTGTTATAGGTGACCTATGGTGATGGTGGTGATGTCTTGTGAGGTTTGAAGAGATAAAATACGGGAATTGTTATTTGGTGACGCAGTGACAGCGTCTGGGGAAATTCCCGCAGCTGGGGAAAGTATTTCAGCGGCCTATGAACGAGTAAAAGGGTTTTAGTGTTTTCTGAAGTGACGGGATTGTCATATACTGATGTATATAACCTCTGAGCAATAAGGAAGGCGATATAAGAGCCTGAGTAAAAGGGAAATCTATTGTGAGTGAGTGTGGGAATTATCCTGTGTTGGTCTAGGGTAGAAATTTGTTCCCTAATTTCCTTCAATGTGTACTATCTCAATATGCTTGTGAGTTAACATTATCATTAATATATCTTGTTATCATATAGAATAAATGTGTTTTCTACCCCAACATTAATCTGGTATTAAGGTGACTTCTGGCGTGCTGTGGCAAGGTATGGGTATTGTGAGAGGGTTTTATAGCTAGTGATTTCGGATAGGTCGGGTAGATATTCGAGGCCTTTAAAAATTCAGACCTTTAAAACTTACTGGGATCAGTATAACGTACACTTTCTTGGAAAGATAACCGGGATCGTGACACACACACACACACACACACACACACACACACACACAGGTTAATTACACTATTGCCAGGTAATTATAATAGTTGAAATGGAACAGATAGAACCACCGCCCGCTATGCTGACAGCAGCTGACTCACACAGGTGTACACCCACACAACCACCCACACACACAATTCCTTGATTTTCTCTTTTCTTCCTTTCTTCTTCCATCAATTCTTTTCATATTATTTCCGTCTTTCTTCGCTTTGTTCCTTCCTTTCTTTTCTATATTTTTTCTTTCGATCTTGAAAATGAGATAGTGATAATTAAAGGGATGAAGAGAGGGAATATGAGAAAGAGCAAGAGAGGAAGGAAATGGAGCAAAAGTGATAAGAAGTGAATTAATAAAAGCAGATAGAGGTGAAGGAAGAGGAAAAGAAGAAGAAAAAGCAGGAGGATAAAAAAAAAAAAAAAAAAAAAAAAGATCTTGAGGTCTATACTAGGTTGTCTGTATAACTTTCCAGAACAACTATTAGTGAGAGACAGGATAGCAAAGTAAAAAGCTCCTCCCTACTCACTCATCCCTCCAGGCGGACTAGCATGAAAAATAAGAGCTACCACTTAGTATTGAGAAATCGCGTGAAATATAAAAGGAAATTAAAAAGAAGTTCAAATTTATGAATATTTTGTTTGTGTGGAACGGGTAGATACCTGAAAGTTATTAGTTGTTTGTAAACAATATATGTGAAAGCACAGTGTGGATGTCTGATGGGTAGTACAACAACAACCTTGCCTGGCACTTCATACGGAGGCAGCAGTCAATCAGGCTCCAGATTTATTCGATCCAGAGTTAGCACAATTTCCGTTTACTGTCGCCGTTCATTAGTTTTACCCTTCCAATACTGGTCTCTGGCACTTTTTTTCTGATGATGATCAGGGCTCTATCTAGAGATAGCTCATCACGCGTCGAAAGCAGTGACCATTAACTCAGGTCTATCTGTTTGTGTAAGCTTAGTTAAATATAGTTTATGTGTAGACACAGTGAGGAGGCGAAGACCTGGCGCTTTCAAGGGAAATAACAGTAGGTAAGGCCCTATCTGCTGTAGAACCACTGCAAGAGTGCACTTTCCTTTATAAAACGCCGCACACTACTGTACATATGGTACATAAGGTCCCGATGATAGTCGCTAACGGACAGGACGCTAGACTTTCTACAATCTTTCATAGTTTGAGAGTAGAAGTACTGGCCCGCTCACTCGAATGAGTAGTTTCAAAAACTATCAGAAGTCCCTATTGTGATGAACTGAACGCGTAAATGAAATGAACGCGGAAATGAAAAGTGGCAAAGAAAAGAGGAGAAAGAGGAAAAAGACTAACTAAAACTGATCTTTCATAATTACTACAATTTTTCTCATTTTTTTTTTTTTTTTGCTCTTTCTCTTTTCCTCTCCCCCTCTCCTATTCCCTCCCTCCCTCTTTTTATCCACGACCTCCCGCCAACGGAATAACGTTTGTTCTAGTTAGTCTACTTTGCCTGAAGTCGTTCGGCTGCTTAACATAATTCTCTCTCTCTCTCTCTCTCTCTCTCTCTCTCTCTCTCTCTCTCTCTCTCTCTCTCTCTCTCTCTCTCTCTCTCTCTCTCTCCATTTCATTTTTATTTATCTCATCTACTGATTACTTCTTTTCTTCTTTTCTCTTCCTCCTCCCTCTCCTTTCCTTTCTCCATTTTCTCCTCTTCTCCTCTTCTTCCTCATCGTCATCGTCGTCGTCGTCGTCGTTGTTGTTGTAGTTGTTGATGTCTTGTTGTTGTTGTTGTTGTTGTTGTTGTTGTTGTTGTTGTTGTTGTTGTTGTTGTTGTTGTTTCTTCTTTTTCTTCGTCGTTCCCGTTGTTGCCTCCTCCTCCTCCTCCTCCTCCTCCTTCCTTTTCTTCTTCTTCTTCTTCTTCTTCTTCTTCTTCTTCTTCCAAACAGCCACCTTCCCCGCCCCTTATCCCATTTCCCCACATCTTCCTTCTCCTTATCGTCTTGCTTCTTATCCTCCTCCTCCCCATCCTCGTCCCGTAATATTAAACACTATTACCGTAACTGCAACGTTTATCAAACCACATAACATCACCCTTCTCCTGCTCCTCCTCCTCCTCCTCCTCCTCCTCCTCCTCCTCCTCTTTTTCTGCCTTGTCACATCTTCAGTGGAACCTATCTTTTTTTTTTTTTTTCATTTTACATTTTTTTTTTTTTTCGATTTCTGGCCTGTTTCCTCCATTTCATCTTCCTCCTTCTCTTCATCATCATCATCATCATTCTCCTCTCTCTCCGCCTGCTCTTCTTCCTTTTCTCCGTTCTTTCCTTATTTCTCCCTTTATTTTTTTTTTATCTTTTTCGTCAACCTCATAACCTCTCTCTCTCTCTCTCTCTCTCTCTCTCTCTCTCTCTCTCTCTCTCTCTCTCTCTCTCTCTCTCTCTCTCTCTCTCTCTCTCTCTCTCTCTCTCTCTCTCTCTCTCTACCTTTTCATCTTTGAGTTTGTTTAATGCAAAGAGAGAGAGAGAGAGAGAGAGAGAGAGAGAGAGAGAGAGAGAGGTGGGGAGAGGGTAAGAGAGACCTGTTGACTTCAGCCAATTATAAAAGAATTCTCTAATTAGGCGGTAAAAGCAACGTTTTTATTTATCAATTTATTTATTGATTTGTTTATTTATATATTCAGCCACCCACGCGCGCGCACACACACACACACACACACACACACACACACACACACACACACACACACACACACACACACACACATACACAATCTCTCTCTCTCTCTCTCTCTCTCTCTCTCTCTCTCTCTCTCTCTCTCTCTCTCTCTCTCTCTCTCTCTCTCTCTCTCTGGTGGGCTGAGATTAGAAAATTCTTTTAAAAACTTATCTTCAGATTCTGATACCGTAATTTTATCTTGATATTTTTTTTTTCTTTTTTCGAGGGAGTGAATACATTCTTGTGTTTTTTTTTTTTTAACAATACTTCCTGGTTTATGTTTTTTTCTTTCTTTTTATCATTGCCATCATCATTATTTATTTCATGTGTATCATAATTACTGCTTTAATTTTCGGTGAATTTTCAAAATAATTTGTCTTTTTAATATTAGACTTCTATTCTTAATTGTATTTGTTGTTATCATTCATAATTAACAATAATAATAATAATAATAATAATAATAATAATAATAATAATAATAACAATAACAATAACAATAATAATAATAATAATATTATTATTATTATTATCATTATTATTATTATTATTATTATTATTATTATTATTATTACCATTATTGCTAATGTTATTGTTATCAAATTTTGGTACAACAGGGCTACAGAGAAATATTACAAAGTGTAGTCAGCACACACACACACACACACACACACACACACACACACACAGATAGATAGATAGATAGATAGAGAGAGAGAGAGAGAGAGAGAGAGAGAGAGAGAGAGAGAGAGAGAGAGAGAGAGAGAGAGAGAGAGAGAGAGAGAGAGGCTATCTAAATCATCACTCCTTTGGGAAATCTGGACGTCTTCTAATACCTATTACCTTCCTGTCACTCTCCCTCCATGCCTCTCTCTCTCTCTCTCTCTCTCTCTCTCTCTCTCTCTCTCTCTCTCTCTCTCTCTCTCTCTCTCTCTCTCTCTCTCTACGAGAGACCACCAAAGACATCAAAATTCCCAACTTCTTTTTCCTCCTCCTCTTCCTCCTCCTCGTCTCTTTCTTTTTTTTTTTCTTTCTCATTTCCTCTCATCTATCCTCTTTCATAGACTTTATCGTATCGCTTTCTCGAAATCAGAAAGAGAGAGAGAGAGAGAGAGAGAGAGAGAGAGAGAGAGAGAGAGAGAGAGAGAGAGAGAGAGAGGGAGAGAGAGAGAGAGAGAGAGGGCTGGAATCGTTTGATTCGTTCTTTTCATCTATTCGTTTTTCTTCATTATTGTCATTGTTTTATTATTGTTTTTTTTTAATCATTGGTATTTCTACTATTATTATTACCACCATTATTATTATAACATTAAAAATAAGAAAATAAGGAAAACCGCAAGAATCCATCAGGCCTACACGCGGAAGTTCCTACAAGAAACATACCTTCTGTTTCTATTTCCATTTCTTTTGTATTTTTAGTCATTCTCCTCTGCACTGATTCTGGCAGCCGTACATATTTCCTGTAATATGGAGACCAGAACCTCTAGATGAGGTAACACCTGTTACATGTTACATATTTCTTGTTATCATTGCCGTTATTTTATTATTATTATTATTATATATATATATATATATATATATATATATATATATATATATATATATATATATATATATATATATATATATATATATATATATATATATATATATATATATATATATTTTTTTTTTTTTTTTTTTTTTTTTTTAAGGGGTGTTCCTATTTATTTTCCAAATGACCCAACCGTGTGCGTGTGTCTCTGTGTCCTTGGTCTTAAAGTGCGCATTGGCTCAACAGGAAAAATCACGGAGATGTGCAGAAGCTGCAGTGAGTCCTCTTTTCTTCACTATACACTGCTGTCTTCTCTCCCTTCTCTCCTCTCTTATCTCTGTTGCAATGCCATCACCTTCCTTGTCATATCCCTCCCCTTTAATCTCCCCACAGCCTTTATTCCTCCCAGCACAGAAATCCCTCCTCCCACTTCATCCTGCCTCTGCCTCTCTCCTCAACCAGCAGTTGATCTATGAATACAACGGAAAAATGGATTGTTTGATAATCATTTCCCACCGTGATGGCAGCTTGGGAAAGATGATGATACGATAGTTAATGATGCTGATGATTCAGCTTGTGTTGTATTTTTTCAAGACTTATTTTTCACTAAGAACCAAGTTACATGGAATTTTTCCATTTATCAACTATTCACTTTCTTATTTTAATATTTATCTTTTGCAAGTGTGGAAATAAAAGGAAAAAATAAATTCATGTCTTGCGAAGTATATTCTCGAACGTAGTCTGTGTTAAGCTTATGAAGATAGCTGTTATCTCAGCGTAAATCATAGTTTATTTCTCAGTATATCTTAATGATAGTATAGCACTATTGTCATATGCGTGTTTATATATATATATATTTCATTAGAAGTGATGGCAAGCTCTGCATTTATTATATTCTTCAAGGTATTTTCTCTTTACCTAAGCAGTGTCTTATATTCTTTTTCAAGATTGCTTATGGTTTGGCCGTAGCTAACCATGGATGCTAGATCCGGATTTCGGGTCCCTTGACACTTCTTCAGTAGCTGGTGGTGGTTCTCTCTGCGGTGTTGGTGGTGAGAATGAGGTTGTTTTGTTGGATAGGAAAGTGTGGGGGAAAGGAAGATGTATTGATGAGGGATAGTGGGTGGGAAGAGAAGTGTGAAGGAAAGTAGGAGGTAGATAGTATGTAGGCTTAACCATATTGCTTATTTTTATGTATTTACTTTTTTTGTTATTACCAGCGCTTGAGAGCATGGGGCCTGAAGGAGAGGGGAACCCGCGATTGTCGACAGATTGAATATATGATTTATGATTTAATGTATATATATTGGAGTAGGTGACTGTTGGTTTGCCGCAATTATTGAGCTAGGGAACCAATTGTGATTGAAGTCATTATTTCTTTCGTTTATTAAGCTGTTGTACATATCTTCATTATTGTGTTTTATTGTTTCCCATATGTTTTGTGCTTTATAGTGAATGGATATGTTAATAGGAATGACCTTGTATTTCAAATGTAATTGTTCAATGTTTGATATCTTATCATTGTCATTCCAGTTAATAAATCGCAGGGCTCTATTGCAATTTTAGTTTCTGACTATTTGTAGTAGCGTTTATTGGTATGGGTGGATATTCTAGGATAGGTATTAATAGCGTTTTTATAAGTGTTGTTTTAATGTGGGGAGTTAAATTTTTAAACCTGTATAGTTTGCTTAAAGCTCCTGTTCCTCTGTGTATTCTCTCTGTTATGTGAGTTGTAATTCCCCTCCGGTGTATTTTAAATCCCAGTAGTTTTCCATCATTGTTTGGCTCTATAATTTTATTATTTATTGTAAGCTTTTCTGATTTAATTTGTGCTATTGGGATAATTTTAAATTTTTCCTCACTAGTTTTAATCTTCCACATTTTTTTCATAACAATTAATTCTGTTTATTTCTCTTTCAGCTTTGTATTTCATCATGAGTTTTGATTTACTGTTTGTGATAATGACCTGTGTTACATCGTCTGCATATATAGTGTCAAGGCAAGATGGTCCAGCTGCAGGTAAATCATTAGTGTATAATGTATATAATGTAGGTGATAGCACACTGCCTTGTGGTACTCCGCTCAATAAATTTATACAGCTGCTGCTTTTATTGCCCATATAAATGGTGGCTACTCTGTTATCTAAAAAGGTACAAAGTATTTTTTTCTAGAGATGATGGTAGATTGACTTGTAATATTTTATACTTTAGGCCCTCGTGCCACACCTTGTCAAAGGCTTTGGTGACATCTCTTAGTATTAGTGTGATTTATTGTTTATTGCTCAGTGCGTTGGATATGGTTTCATAAGTTGTGGCTATTGCTGTAGCTGTATCTTTTTGTGGGCGGAAACCATGTTGCCTGTCTTTCAAAACATTATTTTCGATAAGGAATGAGTTCAATCTTCCTTGAATGATTTTCTCAAATAATTTGCCTGGGATTTTTAGTTGATTTTTTTTTTTCTTTTGGGATGAATTTTATTACAGCTTTTTTTTTAAATATATTGAGGAAGTATCCTGCAGCAAAAGAGGCATTGTATATATTTGTTAACATTTCGATGGCATTGTCTGGACATTTTTCTAATACAGTTTTATTTATTTTCGAGTATCCCGGTGCTTTTTTTTTTTTTTTTTGTCTTATACGCTTTCTTACATCTTTAGATGTTATTAGTTTTTTATAGAAATTATTGTTGTTTAACATATTACAGTTTACTGTTGGTGGTGCTGTTGTTCGTTGTTGGTTAATTTGTAAGTAATTGTTAACATATACTGTGTTTTCCCTATCGAAGGCTGCTTCTTCTAAGGGGGTTATTCTAAAAATTTTCTCCCAAGTTCTTTTCATAATATCACATTTTTCTGCATCTGAGTGATATTTTCTTCCATTGTTGTCTTCCAGATGTGTAATTTGTTGTGAATGCATGCCTCTTAGTTTATTGATTTTATTCCAGAATGTCTTTGTGTCCTTGCATGAATTATTTTTTTTTTTTATTTGATCTTCCCATTTTTTGTTATACTCTTCTTTACATCTTTCTCTTAGTTCCAGCCTTATTTGTGTGTATCTCCTATAATTTATGTACGTCCAGCCATATCTTTGTGCATCTGTTTTGAGTGTCTGGTATTCTTCTTGTAGGTTTTTTATTTGGGGAGTGATTTTTAGCTCATATATTTTACCTTTCCTCTTCGGAATACTTTCCTCCATTGCATTTTTAACGGTATTAAGCCAGTTTTGAGCCTCGGCCTCTATTTGTCTTGTAGTAGAACCTTGTAGGCTTTTAAGCGTAATTTTGTTGGTTAGTGATTCTTTAAAGTGATCCCAGTTAGCTTTTTTAAAGTTATATGTCTCCTCTTGTTTCTTTAATATTGCTGTTGTGGAAATTTTTAAAATTATTGGAATGTGGTCTGAACTAGTAACATTGCCTGGTTCACTATAGGTATTTAGGAAGTGATGTTTGTTTGCTAAAAATTTTGTCAGGGTTGGTGGCTGCACCCTGTCGTATAAATGTTGGGTAATGTGGACCAAGGTGTGTCAAGTTTCCAGTGTTAATTAATTGAACTAGGCTTCGCCCCACTGTGTTGCTACTACTGTTTCCAAAGTGAGTGTGTGATGCATTAAGATCTCCTAATATGTATGTTGGAATATTGTTGTTCATTAAATTGTATATATCTGGATATGGGAGATATGGTCTTCTGGATGGCAGATACATGGTGGTTATTATTATTGGTCCTAATGTTGTATCTATTTCTACTGCTAGTACATCTGTGAGAAAATCATCATAAAGTTTGTGTTGTATTGTATTTTTTATTGGTATTGCACTTCCATCATTTACCTCTTGAGTTGTGTTAGTTCTGTATATTATATATCCTGGTAATTTTAATGACTCATTGCTTTTAAGGCCATGGCTGTTCAAGAGTGCTATATCAGGTTTGACATCAAGTATATTTAACGTTATTGACTGCTTATTAGTTTTCCAGTGCATTACATTGTGCTGTAGTATGGTTATTGAGTGTATACTGTTATTCATTATTCCTTGTTTTCCTAATGCGTGGGTCTCGTACCTCTATAGGTGATCTTTCTATAACTAGCCCTGGTCTCATCCTTTTAAATTGTCCTTTATCAGCTGTCCTCCAACATCCTTTCAATATCATTCTTCCGCTTCTTATCATGTCTAATACTTCTTTATCACTTGTTTCCTTTGATGTAAATGTAAATTTGTATTTCCCCGAATCAATTCCTTCTAGTAGACCTGTTGTTGTGAAGTTGCCTTTTGGCCAGCGTCTGTCTTCGCTCACATGTAGCTCTAGGCCAGTGTTTTTTTTGCTTCAAAGTTTGGGAGCAATTCTTGTTCAAGTTCTTCTAGGGTCTCATTAATTGCTGTCTCATTAATTTTGTTACTTGTGTTTGGTTGGTGATCTCTGGCTACAGTGGAGGTTTTTTCTATGATTTTGCTTTAATCTGGGGATTCAGGGATCTTTATTTCTGGAAGGCCATTTAATTTTAAAGTTGTATTAAGAACTTCTTGGTATATTCCTGGCTTTTCATTATTTTTGTAGTGTGCATGTAGGATGCAAGTTTGTATTTTTAGCATCTCTTCTTTGGTTATTTCTGGTATGATATGTTGTGCGTGTAGTGGGACAGTGATCTGATTGTTGGTGCTTGTGATACTTGCGTATGTTGTTGACGTCTTCTCTCTCTCAGCTTTTCTTTTGTTCTTCAATATTTCTTTTCTTTTTGGGCATTTCATTGCAAGGGTACTGTGGTTCCCATCACAATTTATGCATTTCTTTTGAGTTTCTTGGCACTGTTGCCAAGTATGATCCTGCTTTCCACACTCTGAACAAATTTTATACTCTTTCTCTTTGTTACATTCCCTGGTATTGTGTTTTTCTAATGCATAGCAGCGCATGCAGGGGATGATAGGAATGTATGTTTCAATATGAAGATCTCTAGTTGGTATACTTAGGTTGAATGCCAGGATGCCGTGTTCTGTACATTTTTTTGCAGTTGTTGTCTGGGTGAAAGTTATCTTTATTGTATTTGAGTTTGGAAACTTTATGACTGACTCCATACACTCATCCCCCATCCATCCATTTTCCTTAATGATTTCCTCAGCAATGTCTTGTTCATTGTGATCATAAATCAATTCATTTACGCGTGTAACTATTATACTTTTCTTTCCTCTCAGTTGTGGTGGCAGTATGGGAGTAAATCCACTTTCCTCTAGCTTTGATTTTATCTCTTTGGTGAAGAGTTTCTCAGCATGCTCCTCGCTAACACGGAGTATGACGTAGCCTTCAGTTGCATCGAAGACTTTGGTGGTATGGATATGATTGGAGCATAGTATTTCCAAGAGTTTTATTCCCTTTTCTTTGCTATTTGTATTTTTATTTTTTATTCTAACTCGTGCCATTTTTCCTTCATCCCCGTTGGGTGGTCTTGGTCGCGTCGGTGCGTTAGCAGTGTAGAGTGCAGAGACTGTTAACACAAACCTGGTGGACTTCTGCGTGATGATCTTAGTCGTGACTATATAGTGGTAGTGTTGAGTATGAAGACTACTTTGAACCATCTTGTGATTTTTGATGTAGTGGTGAGCTAGTGGGTCACTGAAGTAGTCTTCGCTGTGGTCAGATGGTGGTAGTGGTGATATAAGTTTCTATTGGTCGTGATTACCTGCCTACGGAACCCGGTACTAAATCCTCCCCCCTCTGAAGGGGGTCGTAGGAGGCCCAGGTCCGCCCCCGTAAGGGGTCTTAGCCTATTCCTACAAGTTGCTGCTGAGCAGCAGGTACACGTAGAAGAGGTGGTGTAAAAGACCACCTCAGAGAAACAAAAACAAGGCAGTCACCTGGACCCTCCAACTAGGACAGAAGGCAGAGCGATCAGTGCCTGGCCTAATAGTATCGCAGGTTGTCCCCGAAGGACGAAAAGGAAAAATTAGTAGAAGGCAAAGAGGGAGGTCAACCCTACTCCTCCCACCTCCACAGCCACACAAGCCACCGTAGTCCCTTAGGGTCACTCTCAGAGACGTCCTGGGCTACAAGCAAGGTGGCTCGGAAGAGGGGCGAAGAAAGGGACAAGGATGGGTAAGGGAGGAAGGGGACACCACAGGGGCGAGCTCTCACCGGAGAGGAAGAACCCCCGTTACACAAGTGGGCCCATTCGTCAAAGCTCAGTGTCAGGCTCACTCTCACTTGGGAGACTATGGATGTAGATTCTCTCTGGCGCTGAGTTGCGTGCCAAATCCCGCCAGATTACACAGCCCAAAGGCCAGAATAATCAGACAGTTAGACAACACAAGGATGGTAAGCAGCGCAGGCACTACGTGAGACCGCTTTGAAAGAATCCCCCGATTCCACGAGGCTGCAACAGGTGGGCTGGTTCCTCGTCGGTAGCTCTGTGAGCCAAGTCAACAAGTCAGCAAGTCCAAGCCAAGTACGAAGCCAAGTACGTAGTGAGTGTGCCAGTGTGTCTCTAGTAGTAGTCAATGAGGTTTTTTTTTTTTTTGGGGGGGGGGGATAGACAGTTGGGTGAAAAAGAGTTTAGCTAGTATAGCTAAGGAAGATGTAGTTAGGGTGAAAGGATGAAGTAAAGTAGAAGGTAGATAGGTGGGGGCGAACCCCCTTCCTAGGTATTTATTTGTTTAATGACATATCAGTGTTATACTATTCTTTATATATATATATATATATATATATATATATATATATATATATATATATATATATATATATATATATATATATATATATATATATATATATATATATATATATATATATATATATATATATATATATATATATATATATATATATCTCCCAAGTGTGTTGTCTAATTCATGTTTTTCTTTGCAGGTTATTGGAATGGTCATATGCTGTACTCAGGTAAGTGTGGATTCAAAGGTAAGTAGGGTAAGTATTGTTTCTCCTGTGTGTGTGTGTGTGTGTGTGTGTGTGTGTGTGTGTGTGTGTGCGCTCTCTATATGAATGTATGCGTTTGTGCGCGCCGATGCTTATGCATGTGCATGTGTGAGCCCGAGGATGAGGCAGTGTGTTTGCGTGAGTATGCCTATGTTGTTCTTGTGTAAAGTGGTGGTGGCTGATCTTTACTCAATTCTAGGTAGGGTTTTCTGAACCAGCTGTGTTCAGAATGGTTTTCCTCAGAGGTAAGTGATCTGTAAAAGTTCATCTTGTAGGTTGTTGACTAGTTTTTCTTTTATCTTATTTCCTCTGTTGTGTAAGGTAATATTTATTGGGGATGTATTGGATATTTGGTGTAGTTCTTCTGTAGTGTTTGTGTAGGGGAAACGTTCTGCAAAGGCGAATCGAAGTGCTTGGTTCTGTAGTGTTTGTAATGATATGGTTGCTGATTTCGATATTGCGTTTAGTGGGTACGGTGGATAGGTGATAACTGGGAGGACAGAGGCTTTTATGAGATGAGATTTGTGCTTAGTCCTTGGAATCGTCTGATAGTTGATAGTGTTGTTTTTGCCGTGTTTTTTTTTTTTTTTTTTTTTTGTGTTTAATATGGATGTTTATTCTTTTGGTGTTGATGTGCATTCCCAGAATTTTTTCTTTGTTTGAGTATGGAATATTTGTTCCGTTTTTTGTTATGGGGTATGTTTTATTTATTGTGAGAGGAATCACTGTGAACTTAGAGGTATTTGTTTTTATTTTCCACTTATTTTCGAACTCGTTTATTTTTCTGATTTTTCTTTCAATTTTCTTTGCCAGCATTTTTCTGGATCGTCCTGGTTGTGTAATTATCTGTGTTATGTCATCCGCATAAATTATGTTGGTGCAACCGTGTGATGGGGAAGGTATGTCGTGTGTGTATAGTGAGTAAAGCGTTGGAGAGATGGAACTTCCTTGAGGTACACCGCTTTTTATTTGGAATGTAGGTCCTTCATAGGTTTGTAAATTTATGCAGGCATGTCTGTTGTCTAAGAAGTTGCATAGAATTTTGGAAAGAACTATAGGAATACTCAAATTATGAATTTTATATTTTAGTCCTTCATGCCAGACCTTGTCAAACGCTTTTGATACATCACGGAGGACTATACAACACTATTGTTTGTTTCCTAATGCGTTTGCTATTTTTTTCAGTTGTGACGGCGAGTGCGGTGTCTGTGCTCCTATTGGCTCTGAACTCATGCTGTTCTGGTGGTAAGATGTTGTTATGCTTCAGGTAAGTTCTTAGTCTTTTGTTTATTATTTTTTCTAGTATTTTTCCTGGTACTTCTAGCAGTGAAATTGGTCTGTAATTGTAGGGGTCTGTGGTTGCTTTGTTTGGTTTGGGTATTAGTTTAATTAGTGCGGTTTTGAAGGCTTGGGGAAAGTAACCGGCTGAGTATGTATGGTTGAAGATTTCTGTGAGTTTTGTTAGGGCAGACTCCGGTAAGTTGGTGAGTATCGTTTTATTTATTTTGCTATGTCCCGATGTATTGTTTTTGAAAGATTTTATAGTGTTGGTGATTTCTTGTAATGTAATTGTTGCCGTGGTGTATTCTTGGTTGTTTAGTCTGCTGAGATCCGAGGTGTGGTATGGGGAGATTAGGTCTCTGTTGGCTGTAATGTAGTTATTTATATTATTGTATGTTTCTTGATCGAATAGTATGTTTTCTTCAGGTGTAATGGTGAATATATTTTCCCAGATGTTTCGGAATATTGTTTCTTTTTCTTTAATGTCATATGTTTTTTGATTATTGTGGTTTATGTAAGGTGAAGTGTTTATTTTGTTTTTCTTCAGTCTCTTTATTTTGCTCCAGAACGTAATAAATGGAGTAATAGAGCCACGTAGACGGTGTAACACAACGGAGGTCCGTGGCCTTGCCAGTCAACACAGTCACGAAGGTACCAATGCTTCCTAGCTCGGCGAGGTGGGGCAGGTCCGTGTGGTTCGCCTGGCAGAGCAGTTCAAGCAGCGAGCGAATCGGCGAGCTGTTACCAGGCTGGGACGTCTGAAGTGGTCTGAAGTGAAGTGTGGTGAAGTGAAGTGAAGTGAACAAAGAGGTTTTTACTTTTACTTTAATTAGAGAAAGAAGGTGAATGAAGAAGTTTGGACAGAGGAAGGTGTATAGTTAGAAATGGAAACACTGTAAAGAGAAAAGACTGTGGGCAGACCACATTGCTATTTTTATATAAGAGTTTGGATATTTCTGTTTGTACTACTTGCACACATGTGAAAAATTTAACTTAGGTATAATAACCCTACCTAGAAGGTTGCGTCTTAATGCTATTTTTTTTTCTTTTTGCACGGGCAAGGAGAACCCAACTAACCCCTCACCATCCCTAACTACAAGACTCTTGCCCTTTTTTATGCCAGATCCATAATACCATAACTTTTTTATTTTTTTCATTTTTTATTTATTTATTTTTGTTTTTTTCCCAAGATTGATCAGGTGAAGCAGGAAGCAGGGAGGCCGCGGCGGACTGGATCCACTTCGCACCACACAACTGAGTCAAGAACTAACCTCGCCCCGGGCCTTAGGATTCGGAGCAGAGGGGGAGGAGCTTAAGCTTGTCTGGCGACTTGCTATTGTGCCTTACTCTTGAGCTGAATCTCTAACATAATTTTCCTTTTCAGGTTCTGTCCAGGACTGAAGTTTTGGTAAGTATTCCAGTGTGCATCTCAAGCGAAAGGTTAAGTGTTGACAGGTAAGTTTTCCGTTATTTATAGCTTGGTTCAGGTTGTACATTATACAGATTTAGACTGCTGGGAAAGTTCCTATTGTAGTGATGTATGTTTTCTCCGTTTTCTTTCAATTTTCTTAGTGGTTGGTATTCCAGGTTTTCAATTCTTTCCCATATTTTCTTAGCTTTTTCGTGTAGTCTTATATTTAGGGGTGTGGTTTGAGTGTGTTCATGTATTTGTATCGTAGTCATAGTGTAAGGATATCTCTGATCTGTGGCAAATCTGAGTGCTTTGTTCCGTACCTTCTGTAGTATACTGATTTGTGTTTTGCTGAGTGCATGTGTGGGAATTGGGGGGTAGTCTAGAATTGGGAGAACAAGTGTTTTTACTAGATGTATTTTTATTTTTTCTGGCATTTGTTGCAGTCTGTATAAGTTTTTGAGGGCTGCTAAGGCTTTATTTTTCCTGTCCTTCACGTGTTTGTAGTATCCTTGGCTTGTAATCGTTAGTCCCAGGCATTTCCCTTCGGTTTTAAAAACTATCATGTCTTCATCTATGTTCAGTGGGAAGGTGTTTCTTGCACCGAGGTGTATTGGCGTGAATTTAGCGATGTTAGTTTCAATTTTATATGCTTTCTCAAAAGTGTTTACTCTTTTTATTTCTCTCTCTGTTTGTATGTTCATCATATTCTTTGACTTTCCTTGGTATCCCACTACTTGTGTTATATCGTCTGCGTAGCTGATGTTAAGATTTTTTGTGGATGGCTCTAGGTCATTAGTGTAAACTGTGTACAAAGTTGGAGAGAGTACACTTCCCTGTGGCACACCACAGGGAAGTTCAAAGGCTGGACCTATGTATTCGCCTATCTTGATGGAAGCTGACCTGTCATCTAGAAAATCACACAGTAGTGTAGTTGCAGGTAGTTGTAGCTGTAGTAATTTGTATTTCAATCCAGAGTGCCAGACTCTATCAAAAGCTTTGGATACGTCTCTTAGTATTATCTGACACTGTCCAGAGTCGGCCTTGTTTTGTGCTATTTTTTTCAGTGATTATGGCTAATGCATGTGTGGTCCCTCTTCCAGCCCTGAACCCGAATTGATTATCATTGTAGCTGTTGTTTACTTCCAGAAAGTGTCTTAATCTGTGGTTTATCAGTCTTTTAAGTATTTTCCCAGGGATCTCAAGTAGGGAGATTGGTCTCTAATTTTCTGTTTTATGTGCTGTCTTGCCTTGTTTTGGAATCGGTCTCATGACTGCTTTCTTCCAATTGTCTGGGAAGTATCCTGCCGATATAGTGTGGTTAAATATTGCAGTGAGTCTTGTGAGGGCAATTTCAGGTAGCTCCTTTAATACTGTTTTATTAAATCCACTCACTCCTGGACATGTTTTTTTTTTTTTTATGTGTTTTATTATTTGCTTAATTTCCTGAAGTGTAAATCTGTCATCCATAAAAGTTGTTCCTAAGCGTGAAATGTCTGTGTTGTCAAATGGGGTGAGTCTATGTAGATTGTTTTATAAGTAATTACGGACTTCGTCGTTTCCTTCCTCCTCGTACTCATCTGAGAAGATTTGTGTCCAGTGTCTCCGGTGTAGTTCCTCTTTCCCTGCTGGAGTGTATATCTTGGTGTTGTTGTGGTCTAGTATGTAGTGTGGTTCGGGCGTGTTATTGCCAGTGATTATCTTAATTTTCTTCCAAAATTTCTCTCGGTTTGAGTATGTATTTGTGACCGTGTCTATCAAATTTTGCCAGCTTGTGTTACTGTCTGCTATCAGTTTGTCTGCCAAGATGTTTTGTAGCCTTTTATACATTCTATAATGTTGCATGTTCCAAACATGTAGTGTAGAGTGTAGTTTTAGTTCATTAAATATAATCATTATTTGTTTTGTTTCTTCACTGTGTTTTGGTGATGGTAATTGGCGGTAACTTGTGGTTGGTATAAAGCGTTTCATTGCTCTGTCTATAGTGTCATGCCAGTTGTCTATTGCTTTATCTATTTCCTCTATTTCTTTATGATTTAGGTTGTTGTCATTTAAGTTATTTTCTACGAACACTTTAAATTTTTCCCAGTCTGCCTGTGTCATGTTTGGTCTGGAGGGCGCCGGGATCAAGATTGGTGAGGCTGTGATGGTTGCAATAATCGGTATATGGTCACTGGTGGTTAGAGGTCCTGGAGTTACGTATATGTTACGATGTGTTCTGTGATTAGTTAGTATTATGTCAGGTGTTGTGCCTCTACCATGAGTGTAGAATGTTGGAAAGTGTGGGCCGATATGTTGAAGTGTTCTGTTATGTATGAGGCTGTGTATTTGTCTGCCCTTAGTGTTTGTGTGTGTATAAGCGAGACAAGGGTGGTTGGCTGAATAGTTTGATGAAGTCAGGGAGTGGGATGTATGTTCTTGCTGGTGGTTGGTAAAGCGTGGCTAGCATTATATTTCCTGTGGTTGTTTCTATTTCAACTGCTAACAGGTCAGAAATAAAATCATCTATAATTTTGTATTTAAGGTTTGTTTTTATTGCAATAGCTGTGCCATCTGCCGGGTTGTTTAGGTTGTTCTTTTTGAATATGTTGTAGTAGGGTATTTTCATGTGGTGACTGTCAGCAATGCAATGGCTGTTTATTAAGATTACATCTGCATCTATTGTTCTATATATGTTTAAGAGAGTGATCCTTTTACTGTGCCAATGTTGAACGTTATGTTGTATTATCTTTATTGTTTGAGCTGCCATTGTGTGTGGAAGAGTTTTTTTTTTCTAACTTTACTTTTACTAAAGTGAGGCAAGATTTGTCAATACTGATCCCATGTAGTTTGATGAGGTTAACAATTTAATTTTCGTCAATTGTGATGTCATTACAAGTAAATTTCAGTTTTCCTTCTTTTAATCCAATTGCTAATGTTTCATTGTTAAATGGTGTTGGCCATCCTAAATTCTTTGAGCCATAAATTTGGAGTTTTTTTTTTTTTATGTAGAAAGGACACTGTCTAAGGGCAACAAAACTCTAATAAAAAAAAATGCCCACTGAAATGCCAGTCCCATAAAAGGGTCAAAGCAGTGGTCAAAAATTGAGGAATAAATGTCTTGAAACCTCCCTCTTGAAGGAATTCAAGTCATAGGAAGGTGGAAATACAGAAGTAGGCAGGGAGTTCCAGAGTTTACCAGAGAAAGGGATGAATGATTGAGAATACTGGTTAACTCTTGCGTTAGAGAGGTGGACAGAATAGGGGTGAAAGAAAGAAGAAAGTCTTGTGCAGCGAGGCCGCAGAAGGAGGGGAGGCATGCAGTTAGCAAGATCAGAAGAGCAGTTAGCATGAAAATAGCGGTAAAAGACAGCTAGATATGCAACATTGCGGCAGTGAGAGAGAGGCTGAAGACAGTCAGTTAGAGGAGAGGAGTTGATGAGACGAAAAGCTTTTGATTCCACCCTGTCTAGAAGAGCAGTATGAGTGGAACCCCCCCAGACATGTGAAGCATACTCCATACATGGACGGATAAGGCCCTTGTACAGAGTTAGCAGCTGGGGGGATGAGAAAAACTGGCGGAGACGTCTCAGAACACCTAACTTCATAGAAGTTGTTTTAGCTAGAGATGAGATGTGAAGTTTCCAGTTCAGATTATAAGTAAAGGACAGACCGAGGATGTTCAGTGTAGAAGAGGGGGACAGTTGAGTGTCATTGAAGAAGAGGGGATAGTTGTCTGGAAAGTTGTGTCGAGTTGATAGATGCAGGAATTGAGTTTTTGAGGCATTGAACAATACCAAGTTTGCTCTGCCCCAATCTGAAATTTTAGAAAGATCAGAAGTCAAGCGTTCTGTGGCTTCCCTGCGTGATATGTTTACCTCCTGAAGGGTTGGACGTCTATGAAAAGACGTGGAAAAGTGCAGGGTGGTATTCATCAGCGTAGGAGTGGATAGGACAAGAAGTCTGGTTTAGAAGATCATTAATGAATAATAAGAAGAGAGTGGGTGACAGGACAGAACCCTGAGGAACACCACTGTTAATAGATTTAGGAGAAGAACAGTGACCATCTACCATAGCAGCAATAGAACGGTCAGAAAGGAAACTTGAAATGAAGTTACAGAGAGAAGGATAGAAACCGTAGGAGGGTAGTTTGGAAATCAAAGCTTTGTGCCAGACTCTATCAAAAGCTTTTGATATGTCCAAGGCAACAGCAAAAGTTTCACCAAAATCTCTAAAAGAGGATGACCAAGACTCAGTAAGGAAAGCCAGAAGATCACCAGTAGAGCGGCCTTGACGGAACCCATACTGGCGATCAGATAGAAGGTTGTGAAGTGATAGATGTTTAAGAATCTTCCTGTTGAGGATAGATTCAAAAACTTTAGATAGGCAGGAAATTAAAGCAATAGGACGGTAGTTTGAGGGATTAGAACGGTCACCCTTTTTAGGAACAAGTTGAATGTAGGCAAACTTCCAGCAAGAAGGAAAGGTAGATGTTGACAGACAGAGCTGAAAGAGTTTGACTAGGCAAGGTGCAAGCACGGAGGCACAGTTTCGGAGAACAATAGGAGGGACCCCATCAGGTCCATAAGCCTTCCGAGGGTTTAGGCCAGCGAGGGCATGGAAAACATCATTGCGAAGAATTTTAATACGTGGCATGAAGTAGTCAGAGGGTGGAGGAGAGAGAGGAACAAGCCCAGAATCGTCCAAGGAAGAGTTTTTAGCAAAGGTTTGAGCGAAGAGTTCAGCTTTAGAAATAGATGTGATAGCAGTGGTGCCATCTGGTTGAAATAAAGAAGGGAAAGAAGAATAAGCAAAGTTATTGGAGATATTTTTGGCTAGATGCCAGAAATCACGAAGGGAGTTAAATCTTGAAAGGTTTTGACATTTTCTTTTAATGAAGGAGTTTTTGGCTAGTTGGAGAACAGACTTGGCATGGTTCCAGGCAGAAATATAAAGTGCATGAGATTCAGGTGATGGAAGGCTTAAGTACCTTTTGTGGGCCACCTCTCTATCATGTATAGCAGGAGAACAAGCTGTGTTAAACCAAGGTTTAGAAGGTTTAGGACGAGAAAAAGAGTGAGGAATGTACGCCTCCATGCCAGACACTATCACCTCTCTTATGCACTCAGCACACAAAGACGGGTCTCTGACACGGAAGCAGTAGTCATTCCAAGGAAAATCAGCAAAATACTTCCTCAGGTCCCCCCAACTAGCAGAGGCAAAACGCCAGAGGCACCTTCGCTTAGGGGGATCCTGAGGAGGGATTGGAGCGATAGGACAAGATATAGATATGAGATTGTGATCGGAGGAGCCCAACGGAGAAGAAAGGGTGACAGCATAAGCAGAAGGATTCGAGGTCAGGAAAAGGTCAAGAATGTTGGGCGTATCTCCAAGACAGTCAGGAATACGAGTAGGGTGTTGCACCAATTGCTCTAGGTCATGGAGGATAGCAAAGTTGTAGGCTAGTTCACCAGGATGGTCAGTGAAGGGAGAGGAAAGCCAAGGCTGGTGGTGAACATTGAAGTCTCCAAGAATGGAGATCTCTGCAAAAGGGAAGAGGGTCAGAATGTGCTCCACTTTGGAAGTTAAATAGTCAAAGAATTTCTTATAGACAGAGGAGTTAGGTGAGAGGTATACAGCACAGATAAATTTAGTATCCACCATCTGTAGCCAGATGGTGGAAAACTCATAAGATTCAAGAGCGTGGGCACGTGAGCAGGTTAAGTCATTGCGCACATAAACGCAGCATCCAGCTTTGGAACGAAAATGAGGATAGAGAAAGTAGGAGGGAACAGAAAAGGGGCTACTGTTAGTTGCCTCAGACAGCTGAGTTTCAGTGAGGAAAAGAAGATGAGGTTTAGAAGAGGAGAGGTGGTGTTGAAAATTAGATCTTAGACCGCGAATGTTGCAGAAATTAATGAAGAAAAAGTTGAGGGGGGTGTCAAGACACTTAGGTTCGTCGACAGATAGGCAGTCCGACCTGGGGACATTTATGGTCCCCTCCCCAGATGGGGACTCCGAGGCTGGTGTAGGAGTCGCCATGATGATTTTAAAATTTTTGAGTGAAGGGTGTGTGTGTTATTAGGTGCTTGTAGTTTTGTGTGGAGGAAGAGAATTGTCTTTAGAGGGCAGGCTGTGACTGCCTCCTTGTGTTGTGAGACACAAAGGGAAACGTGAGGTCACAGCTGGGTTTAATGATAAGTTCACAGCACCCCCTGAACAGTGCTTTAGAGCTTACTGGGAGTAATTATCGTTTCGGCAGGTGTCTACTGCCTCCTCCTACTCGGTTTATATCTCTTCTCTCGGTTTATATCTTTGTTGTCTAATGTTGTATTTTCATATGCTTTTGGTGTTGAGTTTTTATCAATTTCCGTGTTTGTGGTGTCCATGTTGCTACTGTGAGCTTTTTGTTTGTTTGGATGTCTTGCTTCCTCTGTTTTATTCCTTTCTTCCTGCTGTGTCCTTGCTACATTCATCAAGTTCATCAGCTTAGCGGAGTTTGGTGTCTTTGGGATTTTGATGCAAGGGAGATTGTTAGCTTGTAGGATTTCATTTAATGCATCTCCGTAGGAGCCTGGTTCGTTAATGTTCTCAAAATGTGCGTAGAGCATGCATGTGTATATTTTGACATGTGTTTCCTTGTCTATTGGTGTTGGTGTCTGGGTTGTGTGGAACAGGGGAGCCGTTGTACTTTTTGCCGCATTAGCATATGTTCCAGTTCCTTTCGCTTGCTCTCTTTTTAGTTTTATGGCTTCCTTCCGTTTAGGGCATTTCATTGATAGGGTTCTATGGTCCCCATCACAATTTATGCACTTCTTTATGTTGCTGTTGCATTCTCTCCAGGTGTGGTCAGTTCCTGCGCACTCTGAGCAGACTTTTATTTCTCTCTTGTGGGGCATGAGTTGGTGTTATGATCTTCTATGGCGTAGCATATGAAACAGGTCTGAATGTGGTAGAATTGTTCTTATTGTATTTGGTGTTTGGGAATGCTCATTTGGGACAGTCGGATGCCTTGTACAGTGGTTTTTTGAGCAGTTGCAGCATCTCCGAATGTGATCTTTAGTGTCTTGGAGTTAGGGAATTTGAAAACTGTGATTTTCCCGCTCATCCATTGGTTGTGTTGTAGCAATTCTTCTTCAATTTCTTCAGTGTCGTTGTTGTAGATATGTAGGTCAACATTGAAGATGATGACTGACCTCTTAGCTCTTAGTTCCGGTGGCAGTTGCGGGTGAAAGTCATGGTTTGAAAGGTCCAGGGCAGTCTGTTCTAAAAATATCTTGTCCAGGTCTTCGTCAGTAGACGTGAGCACTACATATCCATCCGTGACTGGGATTAGTTTTGCGATGAAGACATCGTTGTTGGAGAGTAGTCCTAGAAGTGTTGATTGTTTCCTGGCGTCTTTAGAGTCTCTTGTCTTAATCTTCACTCGCGGCATCTTGGTCTTCTTTCTTCATAGGTGCTGCGGTCAGGATGCGAGGTGATGGAGACAGTAGTCGATTGTGACGCGAATTGACCTACAATCACCCTCTCAACAAGCCACCCTCCCAACGGAAGTCGTAGTGGCGAGAGTGATTGCCTCAAAAAAGAGACTTTCTTCTCCTATAAGTTGCTGTTTCCAGCATGCATTCGAGAGAGGATTTTGTTGCCTTTTGTTCAGTGTTTTAATTTTATTGTAGTGAGAGTAGTGTTAATGTGGATGCCTCTGTCCCTCGTGTTCGGTACACCGTCCCTCTAAGGGACCCCCTCAAGGCACTGCCGTTGGGGTTCGGCTTCCCTACAAAGCTCAGGGCGGTGCTGCGGCAGGAAAAGTTGAAAAATTTAGTAGGAGAGAAAGCCTGCAAATGCCCAGGAGTGTATCACCCTACAAAACCTTCAGCAGCTCAAACACGAGCCGTGGGGAGACCAGGTAAGGCAATACACTCTCAAGCAGCAGTAGTCTATATTAGCAGCAAGGCCACAGGAGGCTAAGTCCCTCTCCGGTGTGTGGCAGAGTCAGAAGGAGCTGGAGACTAAGTTCAGCAACGTGTGCAGAAACTAAGTCCACAAGAGCATCTGGAGACTAAGTCCAGAAAGCACTGTGGAGACTAAGTTCAGAAAGCACTGGAGACAGAGTCCAGCTGGTGGCACTCCCCGTGAGAGGTTTTCTGCTCTCTCTCTGCGCGCTTTATTTGCAGCCCGCACGGGATCAGAACGAGCTACGCACTATGGGCGGAGCCGCTGATTGACTGCTTTGTCGCGTGGCTCGGTGAGTTGCCGCTCCGTTTTTCTTTCTTGATTTCTTCATGCTTGGGAGGGCTTGAAGGTCTTCTGACTGACTGTTTAACTTCGGATTATTTTCTATTATGTGGAGGGCTTCTAAGATGCTTAGGCGTCGTCCATCGTTACATCCATCGATTATTTCTGTGCTTTCTTCTAGGGTTTTTCTTGTAATAGCGATGCCATGTTCTTCCATTACATCATCATCGCTATTACAAGAAAAACCCTAGAAGAAAGCACAGAAATAATCGATGGATGCAGCGATAGACGACGCCTAAGCATCTTAGAAACCTTCCACATAAAAGAAAATAATCCGAAATCAAACACTCAGTCAGAAGACCTTCAAGCCCTACCAAGCATGAAGAAATCAAGAAAGAAAAACGAAGCGGCAACCTCACGGAGCCACGCGACAAAGCAGCCAATCAGCGGCTCCGCCCATAGTGCGTAGCTCGTTCTGATCCCGTGCGGGCTGCATATAACGCACGCAGAGAGCAGACAACCTCATCACCTGTGGGCCGCTCTTAGGCATCAAGGCCCGCGCCACTCCCTGAGTGGCGAATCTTCCAGAACAGAACAGAACAGCAGACAACCTCATGACTAGGCAGCCAGACCTCGTGGAGTGAAGACCTCTATCTCCCCCAACTCGTGGCGCTCCACCCAGCCGCCAGAGAGAGTATACTTACCTGGCACAGGAGACACCGAGCAGTCCCGGCCGCGCTCCACCCAGCCGCCAGAGATAGAGTATACTTACCTGGCACAGGAGACACCGCTTGGAAGAGGGTTTTTGTTGTCCTCACAGGATTCTCGGCCTTGATAAGGACCGCACGTTCCCTGCAACGCATCCAGCAGCCGCCACTCTCTCCCCTGAGCTGACGATGCACTCCAGTGGTCCACTCTTCCCTCCCCTGCAGCCACACCGTGCAAGGGATTAAACCCTTGCCTCCCCAGTGCCACAAGACTCTATCACAGTGCCAGTGCCACACTCTACACATTCCAGACCTCCAGGCTTCCACAACAACTCATCACAGCAATGAACAAGTGACCAGGACGTGTTCCCCCTTCCCCAGTGCCCAGGATTTACTTCCCCTTCCCAGTGCTTTCCTCCCCTCCCTCTGCGCCACCTCCCCAGTGCTTCCCCCTCCCCCTCCCCAGTGCTTCCCCCTTCCCCAGTGCCCAGGATTCGCCCCAGTGCTTCCCCAGCCACCAGTGTTCCCCCCCCCTGTGCCTAGGATTCGCCCAGTGCTTCCCCATCCCCCCGTGCCCAGGATTATCCCCAGTACTCCCCCTCCATTCCCCAGTGCCCAGGATTAACCCGCTACCCACGAGTGTTCCCCAGTGCCCAGGATGTATTCCCCCTCCCTTCCCCAGTGCCCAGGATTATCCCCGCCCCCCTCGAATGCTTCCCTGTGCCCAGGATGTTTTCCCCCTCCCCACCACTGTGCCCAGGATTAACACCTCATTCCACGGATATACTCTGAAGTGCTTCCTTCCCTTAGTGGCTCCCCCTCTCCCCAGTGCCCAGGATAATTCCCCCAGTGTGTCCCCTCCCCCAGAGTGTCTCCCCTTTCCCCCGGAGGGTGATTTGCTTCCCCAGTGCGTCTCCCCTCCCTCCGTGTCCCTGTGCTGTGACGTGTTTTTATCAACTTAGTCTGGTGTACTGTTGTGTCCAGACCCCAGATACTTTTACTGCTGTGCACCTCGGCAATCCTGTCCTCCCAGAGTCGGCTTCTGTTGCCCCATATGGCAGACACCCAGCTTCAGTAACAAGATGGGACGGGTGAAGATAAAACACTTGGAGGCCAAGGAGTTGGCCTCCAAGCGTCAGCTCCTTGGTATGCTCAGCCCTGCGGTAAAGCCCACAAGACTCATCTCCTCATGGGATGCAATCATTGTGCTGACTGCAACTGACAAGGATGCAGACAACATCTTCAGTCCCAGCATGCTGCAAACTCTTGCTGACAGTGATTTCACGCCCATCATGTCTCTAGAGCTCAAGTCCAGGCGCACAGTTGTGTGCCTGAGGCTAGATGAGCTAGTCTATGACAACTCCCCGGAGGATATCAAAGAAGATATTGAGAGTCGTCAATCATGGGCAAAGGTGGTGGAAATCTTCAAGTTCCCGAGGTCGAAGACCATTAAAATCACCTTCACCACCAGTGACATGGCACGAAAGGCCAAGGAACATGGCTTTCTCATGTTCTGCCTCTCGGTAGCCCCGTCACAAATAGAGGAAGAGGTTTACGTCCCCTTGATGACATGCAACAAGTGCTATGCAGTAGAGGAACACGAAACAAGATTTTGCCACAAGCCCTCTTCCTACCAAGTGTGCTCCGAGTGTGGCCAAGAAGACCACACTTTCCGAGACTGCAGGGCTGCTGAGAAACGTTGTCTTCACTGTGGGCAAAACCATAGTGCCCGAGCTATGAGGTGTCCAGTGAGAAAGAGAGCCTTGAGGGAGAAGACAGACCTACTGAAAAGTGAAAAAACCAAGCCAGCCACTTACTCCCTAGCAGCTTCCTCTGCAGGCACTCAACCAGCTAGTGACTTGAGCAAGATCAGTCTCAAGGGTGTACTGTGTGTGCTTCATGCACACATGGCAGAAGCTGCAACTCCGGGGACCTTCCAGAGGACTCTCTCGGAAGGCCTTGCTATGAACGGCCTGCCGGACGTCAAACTGCCCCAGACAGTGCCCTCTCTCGCCATCATAAAACGTCTCACAAGTGACGAGACATCCCCTCACTCCTCAAGCTCTGCTACTCACAATCCACCTCCCATCACGCAGAAGCCTGACTCGGAGGACGAGCGTGCTCAGTCTTCTGACGAAGCGGAAGATGACTCCGAGAAAGAGGACACAGAACATGGCCAACAGTCCCAGCAACCGTACGACGCCCCCCGTATCGCAGTAACTGTTATAAAGTCAAACGACGACACCTGGCCTTCCCCCCTCACCGGACCCAAGATCCACAAGGGGATCCAGGAAGGTCGCTTCAAAGTCGGCCACAATGGGGAACATAACGCCACGGAGGATGTCCTTCAGTGGCTGAAGGACACCAAAGGCCCCTTTCACCGGCTCTGTAAGTCGGTGGAGCCCAGGCTCTTTGCCTCCCTCACCAATGGCCCTCTCCCGGATCATCTTCGGAACTCCCACACACCAAGAAGGACGCGTAGCTACCGAAAATGATGCGTCGTCTCAGGGTGATCCAGCACAACGTCTTGACATGGGACACACGTAAGTTTGACTTGATTAATACGTACAGACAGTTTGACCCAGACATTGTTCTTATCAACAGTCATGGACTAAAGGACGAAAAACGATTAAAAATCCCAGGCTTTAGGACCTACCAACAAAATTTCAGCAACGAACAGATGGACGGAGTGGCTATTGCAATTAGGAAGACAATTAGACATAGGATTGAGGATGACTTCCTCTCAGAGACTCTTGCCGTAGTAATAGAGTCTCCAGACGGCCCCCTCACAATAGCCACATCATACCTTCCTCCGCGAAGACCTTTTATTCCCCACCCTGACTTTCTTAGATTATTACGCAGACAATCCCCTGTTTTTTTAGCTGGGGATCTCAACGCTCGACACCCGACATTAGGTACAGCGACAACCAACCAAGTAGGACGAGACCTCATCGACTATCTCAGACGACAAACTGCAAAACACATTGGACCTGACTTCCCCACCTATTACGGACCTCTCTCATCTTCTTCTCCTGACATTGTTCTTACTAACCGCCTTAACTTTCTCCACTACACCATTACACCAGGACCTCTCACCACAAGTGACCATATTCCTAATTCTAATTCTTGACATTTCTACCTCTCCTTTACTCACTCCCACACTGCCGACCTACGCATACCATAGGACAGACTGCGAACAATTCACTAATGACAATGGACTTCAGATGACTAATTATCATGACATTTCCCAAGCTTCCCTTGAGGAAATAGACAGAGCTTTGCAGACTTGGACTTATACTGTTAAGACGACAGCTGACAGACACATACCTAAGACCACGTACAGAGTAGACCCGCAACCCAGATCCTCCCGACTGACACAAATAACTAGAATTCAGTTCGACGCGCTAAGGGAACAGGCTTCCCAGACTGGATGGACAATTGACAATTACCGTCGCTACATACAGTTGAGACACACATTGACAGACAGAAGACGACAGGAATCCAAGGATCACTGGGGAAGCAGGCTTGCCAGCTTAGCTGCAAGCCACAAAAACCCCAGGGTCTTCTGGAAAAAAGTTAAACAGCTTTCAGGACGCTCAGTAGGACCAGACTCATACTTAATTGACGACCAAGGACATAGACATTACTCAGACGCTGACAAAGCTCGTCTCCACACCTCCACCTGGGAGAGGGTATTCCAGGAGGAGGACGAGCTAGACTCCGACGAAGAAGACGTGCTGGATCGCCTTAGACCTCGCATCCAAGACACGCACCCGTACAGAGCAGCTGACCCCACCAGACTGCGAGGCGATTCCCCGCTTAACTGCCGGATCTCGTCTCTGGAGCTGACCCGGGCCATCCGGTCCACCAAGGCCACCTGCCCCGGCAAGAGTGGGATCAACAAGACAATCCTCTCCCATCTCCCAGTCAGTGCCTTGGACAGACTGCGGGAGATTCTAAACGCCTCCCTGTCGGCTGGATACTTCCCTGACGGCTGGAAGGAAGCGGAGATGCGGCTGGTGGTGAAACCTGGAAAGGTTCCCACCAGTCCTGCCAGCTATAGGCCCATCTCCCTTCTGGAAGTCCCAGGGAAAATGTTCGAGAGAATTGTCACGAGCAGGCTTCGGGACCACCTGGATGGACACGGCCTCTACCACCCTGGGCAGTTCGGCTTTCAGAGGGGGAGAGGGACAACCCACGCCATAGCTGTGGCCACGGAGACACTGGCTCTACACCAGGCCTCCCGCTTCCGATGCCACCTCGTCCTCCGGGATGTAAGCAAAGCGTTTGACAAAGTGTGGCACCTTGGACTCAAGTACAAGGTGCTACAGCTGGGTCTCCAAGACCCAGTTACCAGACTGCTTTGCGACTTCCTGGCGGACAGGACGGCGAGGATTAAAGTCGGCTCCCACCTCGGCCCAGTGTTCGGCCTAGAGAGTGGCGTGCCCCAGGGCAGTGTCCTCTCTCCCACCCTCTACACCATCTACACCAGCGACTATCCGGGCTCAGCAGCTGGTACCAACATCCTCTACGCAGATGATGTCTCGCAGGTCGTGTTTCATCCTGGCAGGTCTGGAGCCATGCTCAACGCTCGCACCGAGAGGGAGATCACCAGGGTCATTGACTTCGAGAAACGGTGGAAAATAAAGACAAATCTTGCCAAGTTCACCGTCATCCCCATGGCGGCACACCGGCCAGTCCCCCTCCATGTGCAGGGGAAGCCAGTCGCCTTCAAGAGGCAGGGCTCCATCCTGGGCCTCAGGGTCACGAGCACGGGCTACACCACCCACATCACGGCACGGGTTGCACAAGCCCGTTCAGCGCTCGCTTCCCTGTA